>NC_037670.1:141027290-141150752 GCF_003255815.1 Theropithecus gelada
GAACCCCCCAAAAAAAAAAAAAAAAAAAAAAAAAAAAAAAAAGCTGTAGGACTGAGTCAGGTAAAAAAAAAATCCGGCAAATATTCATAGAAAGGTAAAGAAAGACTAGATTAATTGACATGTCACATCAAGGCTTATAAATTGTAGAGGAATTCCTATTCTTTAACTATATGACAGTATATAAGACTTTGGGTTAAGGAAGCAAGTTTGCAACAAGTTTAAAAAAACATAAAACAGGAGGCCAGGCGTGGTGGCTCACGCCTATAATCGCAGCACTTTGGGAGGCCGGGACAGGTGGATCACAAGGTCGGGAGTTCAAGACCAACCTGGCCAAGATGGTGAAACCCTGTCTCTACTAAAAATACAAAAAAGTTATCTGGGTGTGGTGGTGGGCACCTGTAATCTCAGCTACTCAGGAGGCTGAGGCAGAGAATTGCTTGAACCCGGGAGGCAGAGGTTGCAGTGAGCTGAGATCGCGCCACTGCACTCCAGCCTGGGCAACAGAGCAAGACTCCATCTCAAAATAAGTAAATAAATAAAAATTTTTTAAAAAATAAATAAAAATAAAACACGTTGTTTACTGTTGTTTCTCAGAGACGTATAATTATTTTAGAAGTGAATAAGCCTTAAAATGCTCAATGCTTTTTAAAAATTTCCTATATAATCCAGAATGTATCTAAATTTTTGGGCAACCTGTAGTGATTGGAGGACCGTGATTGTTTACTCATTTGGTCACCTAAACATCCCAAGCAATGATGTGTTCTGACAGCAGACTGATAACAGATTTTTTTCACTCCTTGGAGTCAAAAAAAAAAAAATCAGCAAGCGAAGCTTTTGGAAGCCACCCCATAGAGCTGGAAGAGCTCAACCCCTCCCTTTACAGGCAGAAAATATGCTAGATTGGAGGTGAAGACCCTGGAGCCAGATAGCCTAGGCTTAGTCCTAGCCCTGCATTGAAGGGAATGTGAACACTCAGTGCCTCCGTTTGCTTCTAGGCTTCTTGTTCTGAGATTCCATGAATTAATATTTGTAAAATGCTTAGAACTGTGTCTAACACACTGTAAACACTAGGAACAAATGCTACGGTCATGCTACTCATCAATGCCTCTGTGGGTTAGAACCAGCCCTGGCCCATGGACATGCTCATTCTTCTTTTAGACCAGGCTCTTTGGCATCCCGACTCAGAAATACCATAGGAGCCTATACATAGGAAGTATGATGTAGTGTAAGGAATATAGGATTCAAAATCAACAGCTAGGATTCAAACTCTGATATTTATTGACTCAACTCTCTGAATCTTAGTTTCTTCATCTGTAAAATTATGATGATCATAACAAACCCAAGTCACAGACTTGTTCAGAGGAGCAAATGAGATAATGTACTTTGAAAACCATAATCTACTCTGCAAATGTTATGTAACATTATAATTGTGAGCTCAGCAAAGCCATGAGAATGTTTCAAAACTGCTTAGGACATCAAGAAGTTGGGGTGGGGAAAATTCTTAATAGGGTCTCTCCACATCCTCATTTTCCATTTATTCATTGTTTTAAAATTGATTTTTCTTATGATATAATTTTTATATATATGTACAGTCATGCATTGCTTACATTCTGAGAAATGCGTGAATAGGCAATTTTGTCATTGTGCGAACGTCATAGAGTGTGCTTATACAACGAACATCATAGAGTGTGCTTATACAACCCTAGGTGATATAGCCTACTACACACCTAGACTGTATGGTGTGGCCTTTTGCTCCTAGGTCACAAACCTGTGCAGCATGTTACTCTGCTGAATACTGGAGGCAATTGTAACACAACGCTAAGTATTTGTGTATCTAAATATATCTAAAGATATACGTATGTCTTTATAAATATACAAATATATCTTTAAATATACTAGTATATATTTATAGATATAAATGTATAAATATATCTATAGATGTACTAGTATACATATTTATAGACTAGAAAAGGCACATTACAAATATGATATTATTAGCAGGGTGTGGTAGCTCATGCCTGTAATCCCAGCACTTTGGGAGGCTAAGGTGGGAGAATTACTTGAGCCCTGGAGTTTGAGGTCACAGTGAACTATGATCACATCACTGTGCTCCAGCGTGGGCGACAGAGGGAGACCCTGTCTCTCAAAAAAAACTTAAACAAAAAAATAGAGTCTTACGGGACCACCATAATATATTCAGTCTATCATTGATTGAAATGTCATTATGCAACACATAACTACATATACGCATATATATGCACACACACTATATATACATACACAAGCATATACATATGTGTTGTCTGTGAATATAATATAATACAAATACTCATATCTCTACCACCAGGCTCAAAAAGGAAATATTACCTGTGAAGTCCCTTGAATATGCCATCCTAGCAATATTCCTCCCCCTCCTGGAAAAGTGGGTAAATAACAGTTGTAAGTCGTGTGTTTGTCTTTCCTTTGCCTGTAGTTGCGCTACACATGTGTGTGCCCAGAGAATATTCTTTATTGGATGCATGGGGTTTCCTTCTTGTCTCAGAGATCTCAAGCTTTATAGTATCTTCCTGCAGCTTTATAGTGTCCACCTTATTCTTTGTCACTATTTCCCTTTCCCAGCCAATAAAGCACATGTACCTCTCGCATTCAAATGAACTCGTAAAGAGAGATTTTAGAAAAGAGCTGGTTTACCTCAGGTTCACCTGAGCAAGGAATGGGTGTCGGTGACTGTGGAAAGTGGAGCACCGCTGCCAAAGCAGTGCAAGGACCCAGTAAATGGGAGGGTCTTGACTCGGGATAGCCACTCTGACATTCATTGGAAGTCCTAGATGGTCGCCTTGCCTTATACCTTAATGGAGAAAAGGCTAAAAAGATACATCAAGGCAGATTTGAAAGCTATACTAAGGAGCTCGGACTTTTCCTGCAGGCTTTTGGGAAGCAACTGAAGCTTTGAAGAAGGGAATGACAGCCTGAGACTGCTTCGAGGCAGAAGAGATAGGAGACCAGAAGGCCAGTGAGGAAGCACCTAGGCTGGGCCAAGAGTGCAGGTGTGGCTGGAAGGGCTGCCCAGAAGCAGCACTGTGGATGGAGCTGAGCAGGACTTAGTGACTGGTTAGATCCAGAAAATGCCAGAGAAAGAGGAGGTGGTGATGACTGAAATTTCAGAGTTACCTAAATGCAAGCACGGTATGTTCATAACCAAAATAGGTAACAAGGAGAGCTAGGTTTGAGAGCCAAGCTGATTAGTACAGAATGCTAGTGGTTATCTCTGCTGTTATCCAGAAAATAAAGATTAATTTCAGCCTGAAAATCAGGGACTTAAATGAGATGATCTCGAAAGCCCTTTCCATTTTTGTAATTGTGCAATCCTCAGAACATTCCCCAGAATAGTAGGCAGAAGCAAAAGAAATTCAGGAGTTTGAACATCAGAGAGAGCTGTTTTCTGATGCCTGCTCCAATGGGAACTAGGCACTGTGACTGAGCCCTCGGCTCTCTGAGTCTCCTCCTCCTTGAAACTAAGTGTGATAAAGCCTCACAGGGCTGCTGTGGGTCTTATTGTACATTAAAATGCCCACCTCAGTGCCTGGCACATTCTGGGTGCAGGAAAAAGTTTGATTTCCTCCCTCCCTTCCTTCCTTCCTTCCTTTTTCCTCCCTTTGTTACCACGGGAGAGAGTCAGGCTGGTTCCCTCCTGGTGCTGGTGTGAAACCTGCTTTTTAGACTCTTCTGCAGTTCCCCAAAGCAGCTATTGTCCCAAAGAACTGCTTTCTGCCAGCGATGCTCCGTTTTACCCTAAGACATGAGAACGCCTGGCTTTGAGGGAAGCACAGGTAGCAAGGAGACCCCTGGCAGCAAATGTGTAGTTGTTCTTCCAGCTAGGCCCCAGTCCCACCCTAAATGCCACATCCAGGCACTGTGTGTACAGTGCTGAGAGGAAGCAACCCCATCTTTTCCACACAAATGAGCAGCAAACATATTTGCTGATTATCTTTGAGGGACATAGTGAATCAGACTGAGATTTACTCATATTTGCACAAGGCTTTACATCTGAGATACCGAAAGCTTAATCCAAGCCTTCCCTGTTAGCTGAAGTCCTACTGTTAGAGCTCAAAGGCGGAGTGCAGCTCTGTAAGCCTGTCCCTGATGCCTTGATACCAATCATTGAGTTTATTAGGATTCTCCACAGGAAGAGACAAGGAGCACCTCTCCTGCAGGGAATGCTGGAGTGTTACTTTTTCCTAGAAGCTAGTGCCTCAACACCTCTTCTGCAGATCTCAGCTATGGAGAAAATGAAAAAGAAAAAGGTTGGAGTCCCCTGGCTTATGAAATTTGAATGCCTCTTGAACCTATCGTGTTTATTTTTTAGCGCTAAATAAGACAAGATCAAGAAGTTCTGCAGATCCTATTCCAACATTGTGCAATGTCTCTATATTTACAAATTTTATTTGGTGGGTAGGGCAATAGAGACATAATTTAATCCTATTAGTTGTTGAGGAGATACTATTTAGAGAGCTCACTAATTCCTGTCCTGAAGGAGAAGACTTGAAGTGTGCAATATAAATATTGCATTAACTCTAATACAGAGTTCTACATTTGTGTCTTACATGTGTGCAAACAGGTGCACAGAGGCTAAAGTTCTGGTTGTATGGCTCTCCCTCCATTTACAAAAGATCAGTGAGTTCCTGCAAGCTTGCAGATTCTCTGAGGAGACCCTTAGTGGTCATCTCCTCTTCATTCTTCTGCTGGCCCCATTCAGCAAGACCAACCACAAAGCAAACTGAATAGGCAAATGGGCTTTGTCTCTGGTGACTTTGCAGATGCACTAATTTTTCAGCAGCTGTCATTAAATGCCTACTGTGTGCTAGGCATAATACAGGGCCTTCGGACTAAAAGATGATAAGACAATTCCTGTGCTCTTGTTGATAGAAGGTGGCTAGTTTATGGTCAAAGACTCTCATTCACACCCACCAAATTGTTTTTATATCCCAGTGGATCCATTATATCTCTGGCAGTGCCACACACCAGATCAAGTTTGAGGCTTTGAAGTTCCCAGGATGTCACCTAGACTTAGAGATGAAGAAACACTAACAAAAGAAGACACAAGACAACCACAAAAATCTGACCTTGAAGAACTACCACCTCTATAATGGAATAGTTCAAATGGCCTTAGATTTAAAATTGGTCTTTGCTCCTTTAAGGAGATTCCCTGAGCTCCGGCTATCTCTGCAAAATGGATGACTGATCACCAATAGAAACTTAATTATCAATTAATCGGTTGCTATCAAATTGCTGGTACATCTCAGTTATCTGCTACTCCTCAGAGTAATCCATAGTACTTTAGTGAAGAAATGCTTCCAATTAAACAGGGAAATAGCACTTACTAATATATCAAAGCAAATGTCTAGGCCTAAAACATTTTTATTAATTACAAGAGTCAGTGGGTTTAGCATCTCTAAGATTCTATTTGCTAATTTATTGCCACTGACAGTGAAGAAACAGTTGTTGATATATAAAATAGAGCATTTTAGGTGGTTTTTAATCATAAAAAGTCAGTAGATGTAAAAACTCTGCATTGCATGTGGCAGACATTTGACCTTAAGGAATAAGGTCACTATACAGAAACTTTTGTTTGTTTGTTCTTAAACAGTAAAATGATTTGAAATATACTTTGATCATTTTGTGATTATTATTATATAGAACAATAATAGAGAATTTCTTACTTCCTAATGCTTTTCCTGGACGTATAGTTACATACAAAGATGTAATGAAATTTACTCTCCTTTTCTTCCAAGGTATACATCATTTTCCTTAATACCTTCTCCTGTTCCCATCATCTACCCCAGATTTGCCAATTCCCAGCTATCTCCTCAGGACAGTCAAGAGCCAAATACTCCCATTTGTCCCTTATAAACTCTTTTAACTTCCCTAATTTCTGGAAAAAAAAAAAAAGCTTTAATAATATAGTTTTATATCTCTATACTCATCCCCCATCTACTTATAATTAATTAACTTGTTCATTCATTCAGTTAGTATTTACTAAACATCTACTATGCATGATATTTAATCAACTACTAGCAATACCATGGTGAACGAGTAGGGTCCCTGCTCGCAGAGAGCTGCTTGGGAGAGGTTTCACATTATCTTGTAAATCACACAAGCAAATGTTAAGTTGCAGCTTGTAACTATGTTACAGCTATGCTATGGTGCCCAGGTAGACGGTATTATGAGACGCTATACTAGAAGCATTTGACCTAGATAGTGGGGTCAGGGCAGGCCTCCTGAAGAAATGGTGATAAGCTAAGATCTGAAGGAGATGCAGGAGTTAATAAGGTGAATGGAAGTGGAAGGAGCATTTCAAGCAGGGAAATAGCATCTGCAGAGGCCCTTAATGGAAGAACACGTGACATATTTGGAGAGCTGAAAGAAGGCCTGCTCACTGGAGCACTAAGAACACAGATCTGGAGAAGTTGGGCAGGGGCCGGATGATGGGAAGGGAGCCATACAGGCCATGTTAAAAATGTTGTTCTTTGTCCTAAGAGCAATAGGGAAGCATGAATGTTTTAAATAGAGAGGGAGATGGTCAGATTTGTGTTTGAAAAAGAAAATCCTGCTGCAGTGTGAAGAACAGATCATCCTGGCAAGGGTAACAGTGGATGTGGTTTGTCTAGTTAGGAAGCCACTGTAGTAGTCCAGGAAGGAGTGGAGTGGCTAGGATGAAAATTGGGAGGAGGGGCACAATGGAGGTGACTGGATGGGTCTAGCAGGCATTTAAAAATGAAATTGTTGGGAATTGGTGATGGACTATATATGGGGACAGAGGGAGAGGGAGGAATTGGGGATGACACTTAGATTTCTGACTTGTGCACCTGGAGGAATGGTAGAGCCATTCACTGAGGTGTGTAGTATCCTAAGATCAGGCAAGGGGAAGATTGTGGTTTCTATAATGGGCGATGGGCGTGTTGTTGAATCTGAGGTCTCCGAGACATGTGAATGGAGATACTGAAGTGATGTTATCTACAAGTGCTGGGCTCTTTGTTTGTTTTGTTTTTATTGCATGGGAGGTCTTCCAGAAAATCTGCTAGACAAATTATCAAAGAAATATAACACTCATGCTGGGAACTGTTGTGAGAGATTTATGTAAACTAGCTTGTTTAATAGTTACACAAGCTCTGTAAGGTAAGTACTATTTTTTTAGTTCTCTCTGCTTTATATTCCAGTTGAAATTCATCTCATCAGACTTGCCTGCTAGAAGCATTACCTTTGTGTCAAGGGCTCAGACATTTAAAAGTTTTGTTTCTCTTATAATAGCAGTAGCTAAGTTCCATCTTTAGGCATGCACATCTTGAATCATGGTGTGAATTGTGATAGTAAGGTTTTAGAGTCTATAAATAATGTCTTGTGAAATTGGAGCCATTGGGTCACTAGAAATATTTATGCCTATCTGTGGCTGTTGGTCTATTTGCATGATTATCCTTGCCATTCTCCTCCAAGCTCTGAAAAGACACTCTGAAAGGTTTCTTTCCAGCTTGTTCACGTCCGGACTCACATTAACTCTATGACCATATTTTATTCCAGACACTTCTGAGAAATTCATCAGGCTGTGAAGCGCGCCGTGATGAATATCGAGCAGAGTTTACCACAGCTTTGCAACGTGTTGACTTATTCATGGGTCAATTCAGCGAAGTCCTCTTAACATCTATATCCACCTTCGTGAAAGGAGACCTCACCATCGCTAATCTTGGGACATCAGAGGGTCGCTTCATGCAGGTAAGTGCTTTCTGAGAGTAGCTGTGCCTGTTCTATCTGGTATTATGCAAATAATTTGCTTTTGTTTTTGTAGTAAGGTATTTGCAAATACTGTAAAGTCCAAATCATAGTAGAAACTGGAACACAGACTGAAAGCCAAACAGTGAAGCCTGGTCCACTTTCTGTTAAATGTGTTATCTCTTTTTGTTAATTTGAAGCTTTCAGTTTGAATCTAGTTGCTTTAATTTTCTCATCCGGAATGCTGTGGGTTTTTTTTTTTTTCCCCCCATTCATAATTTCTGTCACATGATTGGAAAATAAAATGAAACAATTAAAGCACTTCTGGGCAATTTTTTTTTTTATTTCAAGGGAAGCTACAGATCAAAGGAGAGCTATTGTGTGAACCACGCATCTCCATGAGAAGAAACATTCACATCATTGAGAAATATTGGCAGGAGTTAGGAAGGGACAACATTATCATCAAAATTCCATTGTAACTCAAGATCTCCTGATTCTTAAAATGATAGGGTTGGACGCAAATAAGTTCAACTACAAAAAAAATCCAGATTTTATTAAGAAATGGTTTTAATGGATAGCAACAGTATTTCCATACAACAAAAGTTTCCATTTCAACTTACTGTGTTTCCTAGATACAAGAACCATAGCACTTTGCAGAAACTAAAATACTCTCTTGTTGGATTAGTTTTTACTGTTTTGCAGTTATTGGTGCTTTCAACATGAGTTGTTAGTAGATTCTTGATGAGGGAAGAATGACAATAGCATCTATGGAAATCTTGAACTTCTATGAATACTAGAAATATCTTTTAAAGGGAGATGCTCATTTCATAATTGTCTGATGTAATTAATACCCCCATCAGACAATAACAGTAAATCAACAGAGAATGATAAGCTTTTCCTATAACTTGCCTATCTATACATCCTATGTGTGTATTCTTCTACAAAACATTTTTTTAATTACCACTCTCTTTATAGCAGCCTGGATATTGATCATTGTCATATTTTAACACATGTAAGCTATGTTTTTCTTGTACTAATGGCATGGTGGAATTTTTTCAAGGTCAAAAACCACATAAATAGAACCTTCCTAGCCCAAAACTAATCAGACAGGTCCTGTTATCTAATTATTCAAATAGTAATCTCCCTTCTGTTGCTTCACAGTGAACTACACCTTTTCTCCCCCTCTTTCTTCTGTCCATTCCACTGTGCTTATTTACCCAACTCATCTATCTTGACCATTTAATTCTATCTTTAACTTCTCAAACCTGAGGGAGGGATGCCCCGCCCCTCCCACAGAGACATGGGCTCTCATGTATTTGAAATATGGTCACATCTATTATGTGTAAAATGTGTAGTATTGTTCTGTGTTTATACATGTTTTTAATTTACATCAATGGCATTCTATAAAATTGCAAAACTGCAAAGACAGACTGGAGAAGCTGGCATCTATTGATTTCCTAATGTGTTCATTTTGTTGATTTGCCCCCTTTTATCTTTATTCCTGCTTTTTTTTTTTTTTTCCAAAATCGTCCATTACCTCGCCAATCCGGTTTTGTATGAATAAGCTTTTTATGATTACTTTAGCTCTGATGTTTTTTTAACATCAAAAGTTCCCTGGCCTATTTCCACATTCTAAAGTTGTGATAAAATTCCTTATTTAAATATGTTGCTTTATTAACTGAGTGAATTCTGCTGCGTGACAGAGTCCATCGCCCAAAGGATGTGTCACGCGTCAGTCTCATTATAGAAACGCTGTAGCAAATGTTTTATTCTTGTCTGCCAGCCTTTGTATAAAATAAACTATATTTTGCCCATTAACTATGCACCCAAAACGAAAGGTAAAAATAAATGCTTATTTTATAAAAAGTACTGGTATCACTGATTTTTTAAAAGTGGCTTTTAATTTATCAAATAAGTATCAAGAACTACCTAACTTTGCTTTACTAGACAAATGAATGAAGCAAAGGAAACAGTGACACAGAACCTACCTTTAAGAAATTAAATTTTAGTAGGAGAGATAAGCATATTTACCTGATAATAATAGTACATATGAACAAAGGGCTATTCGAAACCACAGAGGATCTGTTTCTCTGATGCTTGCCTAACAGAATTTCATTCCATTATATTTTATAAAGAAACCTAAAGCATTTGAAGGATCAAACAATCAACATCACTGAAGTCCAGATATTTACAGTAAATAATAGTGGGGGAGGAGTCAGGAGTGGAGCACGGATATGGCGACCTCCCACTTTAATCTGTCAGAGCAGTGACTTCCTACAAAGTTCTGTAAATGTTTTGACTGCGCCACAGTGCTAAATCTATGGCTAGGTCTAAGTTTCCACAGCTCGTGTTTTAGTAAATACGATGAAGTTTCTGTTACAAAATAGAATGGACATTTTTTTTTTCCCAAAGACAGCTGCCCTGCACAAAAAGGAACAGAAAAATGATTTTACTTCCTTCCTACCCTGAAGCCTAATGGCAAAGTTGCTTTGCAAATTTTTTTCTCCCAAGAGTTTGCAGCTGTTTCTGTCTTTCCTATTGTGCTTATGTTCAGCTCTGGCTGGGAACACAAGCTACAGCCCCAGCTGTTGGGTGCAAAGTGAATCAGGTATTTCACAGTGGTTATTTGATTAGAAAGAATTATATTGTTTAGCTAACAATATTTTGTGTATGGCAAAGAAGACATTTTTGACATGTTCCTAACGTTTAATGATATGTAACTTATCTTGTACAGGTGCAGCTATATCTGAAAATACTGATGCGTCCATATATTTAAGTCTCAATATCTGTAGAGCCATGTCAATGTAGATGAAGATTTAAAAACAATTTTTATTTGCATGATCACTCTCTTGGGATGCTTTGAAGTAAAATAGTAGGGTAAGCAATGTTTGAGATAGTGTAAGTGAACAATGAGAACGTGCCTTCTTACAAACTGGGGAAGGAGATGTAGAACAGAGCCAGACTTGGGAACATTAACACAGTGTACGCAGCTACGTGGGAGAGAGAAGAGGGATTCTCATGAAGATCACAGGACTAATCACAGGGATTGTCCACGTCTCCCTTCTGAGCGCCTCGTCTAATCTACGTCCAAAACAATGCTTCCTTGATTTTTTTTTTAACATCACTTGTATAAGGCCTTTAATCTCTAAATGCAAAGCATTGCTATTAAAATATTTGTGCATGACTCTCAGGCCAGGGAGAGTGAGTGGATCAGGGATGCAAGGGGGAGGTGGGGGGCCCTTTCAAGACTTGTTTCAAGTTCAGCTCCACAAATATTCACTGGGCAACTACTGTGTGCACTACACTGTGCTTGCTCCCAGTGGCCACCGCCTGGGCACTCTCACCGCTGCTACTGAGCTCCGTGGTTCCATCCTAGCTCTTCCCACATGCCCCTTTCCCCTCTCCCAGTTACTAAATGCTGTTACTGCCCACTCATCACTCCTGTTCTCTTCTGCCTCTTAACTGGACCAGTTGGATCTTAAGTAAGAAATCCAAGGAGATAGAGATCACCTAAAAAGATGTCCCATGTTCAAGATCATTACTTATGACCACTATTTAAAGGACTGTGTTAGTAATCAGTGAACCTAAAAATAATTACTCACTTCCAATAAGAAGAATTCATTTATCTATTGACCTCCTGTCTTCAGATTCCTTCAGTTCCCGTGCCCCCATCATGGCATGTCAGTGCTTTCTTTGAGAAGCCTGTAGTATGCATCACGTTTGGAATTACTGCCATTTTAGAGTATGTAGACGCAGATCCCAAATTTGTCAATGTTGTGAACATCTGGCAGAGACACAACTGAAGGAAGCTTCAACTTGAACAATGATTCTCTTTAGGGATTTCCAACTTACCCATCTCTTTTATAAAATGATCAGATAAAAATATTATCTGCCTCTGCCTTTTTTTATGTGTACATCATTAACTTAGTTTTAACCCTAAAGAATGTTAGCTTTGGCTTTATTATTATTATTATTATTATTTTTCACAGAGTCTCGCTCTGTTGCCCAGGTTGGAGTACAGTGGTGCAATGTTGGCTCACTGCAACCTCCACCTCCAGGATTCAAGCAATTCTTGTGCCTTGGCCTCCTGAGTAGCTAGGATTACAGGCATGCACCACCATGCCCAGCTAATTTTTGTACTTTCAGTAGAGACGGATTTTTCACCATGTTGGCCAGGGTGGTCTAGAAATCCTGGCCTCAAGTGATCTGCCCACCTTGGCCTCTCAAAGTGCTGGGATTAAAGCTATGAGTCACTGTGCCCAGAAGATTTGGTATATTTCTTTAGAGGAAAATACACTCAAGAGTTCTGAAACTTCTTTTGTGTAAGAAAGAACTTTTTAGAAATAATAATTTCAGTTATGTCCATAACTAAAAATCAAGTCCAGTTTATGTTTAGTCTCCCAAAATGAATTGACACATGCCTTGAAAGACATACCTTGTACATTGTTACATGCATAGAAAGTTAAAATATCGTAAATATTTGAAATCAGAGGACAAGGCTAAGCTTCTGTTTTGGCTTTTGGTAGCAAGGAGTAACTGAGATTTCTTGCATTGGTGCTTTTGGAAAGAGCAGAGAGACATTTTAAGACATGAAATATATATGATGTATCAGTAGTTTCTTGAACTTTTATTACCTTTTAATTTCAGAAACAGGTATACCTTGTGTATAAATTGGCAAATTCTACAATCAACATATTTGAAATACTGATTTGAAAGAATTGGTTATTTTAAAATTTAAACAAATTTCCTAACTTACTCGGTTTTTAGATATTCAAAATATTTTTTTACAAATGCTTCAATCTGGTATTGACTCATTTTGACTCATCTCAGAAAGTTGAAGCACACACATCAGTATTGTAACAGAGAGAAAATTGTTTTGCCTTTTGGATGTATCTGGCATTTAAAATGTCAAGTTGGTATAGAAGGACTTGTACCCATTTACCAAAAAGAACAAAGGAAAGAACAGAGTAAACTTCATTTAATTCACTGTTTGCTACCTGGCACTTTGTCTTACCACTTTCTGAGCTATCAGTACCAATCAGCAATTTCTACTTCTTATTTTTTATTTTTTTCTTTTTCAGAAAACTAGATATTTACCATAATTGAAACAGATAACTCTACTCTTCATATTCTGAGTTCTTTTTAAATAAACACCAGTTTCTCTCACATACTGAAGAAAATAGGAAACCTGAAACAGGAAAGCAGAAAGAGGCATCAGAAATACCTTGAAAATGCAGATTAAACTCTTTTAGGTTAATCTAGATTCTGAAATATTTAAAAACCTCGTGGCTTCATTAAGGCTTAAATAAGCTTCTTATTTCAGTCTTTTTGTATATTAAGGCAACAGATATGCCTTGAGGATCAGAGTCTGTATTCTGTATTGGGAACTCCAGGGTAAATAGATGTACTCTCTGAATTCATAGGTCACATCCTGCTATAACCTGATCCATTTATGATTAGTGTCATCTTCACTCCATTTTTTCGTTGAGTTTCAATTTCCAATAATTGGCCAGTCATGGTGGCTCATGCCTGTAATCCCAACACTTCGGGAGGCAGAGGCCAGAGGATTGCTTGAGGCCATGAGTTCCAGACCAGCCTGGGCAACATAGTGAGACCCCATCTCTACAAGACATAAAAAAGTTAGGCGTGTGTGGTGGTGCATGCCTGTAGTCCTAGCCATTTGAGAAGCTGAGGCAGGAGGATCGCCTGAGCCCAGGAATTCGAGATTACAGTAAGCTCTGATCATATCACTACATTCCAGCCTGAATGACAGAGCAAGACCCTGTCACTTAAAAAAAAAAAAAAAGAAAACCAAATAATTTGCAACATCTTTCATTAAGAATGAAGCTTTCCTTATTCCTCAACAGAAATCCTATATTGTTCTTAAGTTCTACATTAGAATCAATCTAGATGATATCAAAGCTCCTGTTCAGTTTTATTGGCCTTAAAATAGAAATGCATATTTTTTGTTCGTGTAAAAGGAAACTTCAATCTTCAAAAGATTGTGTGTAGGCTTCTTGGCCACATTTTAATCTATATTTCTGTAAGACTGAATCATTTCCAATCAGATTTACTGTGTTTTGGGGGGGAGTTTGTTGATTTGTTATAGGGATGGGGTTTCCCTATGTTGCTCAGGCTGGTCTTGAACTCCTGGGCTCAAGCGATCCTGCTGCCTCAGCCTCCCAAAGTGCTGGGATTACCAGTGTGAGCCACCACACCTGGCCCTACTATTATTTTATCCCAGGATAACTATGCGAAGAAAGGCTGTGTTGCATGTTTTCTAACATGCTTTCCATCCAGTTCAGATGCATTGAAGGCCACTGAGAGTGTCACGTGTGGAAGCCATACCAGTAGAGTTGGATGTCGGTGCCTCAGTGAAAGTAGTACAATGCCAACAAGCATTCCAGTGGTTACTCAGATCTCTCCAAGAATATTAAAAGATATGAAATGTTCTTAGTCCAAAGCAACTCTGATTAAACCCTATGTCTTGTTCTACCCTCAACTTCCAGGGGTCTCTCCCTTTCCTTCAAGAGGTCCACTCTCACACACGCTGTTCCAGCCCCACCATGCGCCGCCTCCAACACCTCTGCTCTGCACCCACCCATAGGATATGCCACCAACCTTTCACTGCCTCTGCCAAGCACAGGTGCCTAGGGAGTGCCTCGTCTCCTGCTCTGACTGCTTTTCCTAAGGAGAAGCCACTTTTGTTCCTTCCATCCTTCCCCTGCCTCCAGCCCCTCCAGGACCCTGCTTCACAGAAGACCAGTCTGACCATGAGGGACTGTTCTTCAGAACACTGACTGGTGTATCAAGCAGGGGATACCCAAGTATTTTCTCGGGCAGGAGGAATGGGAGGAAGGCTGTGAACCCTCTTACTTAATTTAAGAAAACATTTGGCAGAGAACTATAAACCAAAACCACAATGAAGTACCACTTCACACCCAGTAGAATGGCTAGAATCAAGAAAATAAAAAATAACAAGTGTAAGCGAGGATGTCAAGAAATTGGAGCCTTCATACACTGCTGGTGGAGATGTAGAATGGAGCAGCCACTATAGAAAATGGCTTGACACTGCCTTAAAGGGTCAAATAGAGTTGCCATAAGACCCAGCAATTCTACTTCTGGGTACCCAAGAGATGTGAAAATATATGTTCACACAAAAAGTTACCAATATTCATAGCAGCATTACTCGCAATGGCCAAAAAGTGGAAAACCCAAAAGTCCATCAAGTGATGAATACATAAATAAAAGGTGGCATATCCGTATAATGAAATATTATTTTGGTGATAAAAAGGAGCATGAAGAACCTTGAAAACATTATATTAAGGCCAGGCATGGTGGCTCACACCTGTAATCCCAGCACTTTGGAAAGCTAAAGTGAGCAGATCACTTGAGGTCAGGAGTTCAAGACTAGCCTGGGCAACATGGGGATACCCCTTCTCTACTAAAAATACAAAAATTAGCTGGGCATGGTGGCCCACGCTTGTAATCCTAGCTACTCGGGAGGTTGAGGCAGGAGAATTGCTTAAACCCAGGAGGCGGAGGTTGTAGTGAACTGAGATCGCACCACTGCACTCCAGCCTGCACAACAGAATGAAACTCCGTCTCAAAAAAAAAAAAAAAAAAAAAAATTAAAAAAAAAAAAAAGAAAGAAAGAAAAAGAAAACTTTGTGTTAAGTGAAAGATGCCAGGCACAAAAAGACCACATGTTATAGGATTCCATTTGTATGAAATATCTAGAATAGGAAAATCTATAGAGATAGGAAGTAGATTAGTGGTAGTCAAGGGTAAGAGGATATGGGGAGACTGGGAATGACGGCTAAGGGATGTGGGGCTTCTTTTTGAGATAATGAAAGCATTCTACAACCCTGTCTCAAAAAATTAAAAAATTTAAAACTGTTCAGTTGTCCACTTTAAAAACAATGGGGGAAGTACACAGAAACCTCATACAAACATCTTATGTTACATTGTATTCATCAGTCTTAAAACTTAATTCTATTAATAAAATGTTTTAATTAAAGATAAAACTGTATATGGGAGGTAAGGAGATAGGGCCTTTACATATTTGTGGATATCTCACACAAATTACTAAATTTGGGGGCCCAGCCACAACAGTTTTATTTGTACATGTATTTCTTCCCCATGTGCTACCTACAAGAGGCTCTGTGAGATCAAAACCACAGCCATCCAGTAAATTCAGATTCTGCCCTGCCCCAAATGTGTTAGTCCTGTATTTTCAAGGCCATTATAAAGAAAAAATATTTTGTGACCTGAATACTAAAGATTAGTTGTTGAACAGTAGAAACTCAAAAGATAATTGTTGGTCTTCTATTTTGTGCTAATTCTACTACGATTGCCAGGTTATTTTATCATAAGAATTACACCTACATGCCCAATTTAGTTCTGTCCCTAGAAATATCTCCATGACAACTAAAAGGAACTCCTAATTTCTGGTACGCATTGCTTCAAGGGTATTTTGAGAGTTAAAGTGGTTAATCGATTATTTAGAATCCTAGCAATAAGAGAAAGAAAAGAATTAAGGGTAGAAAAACATTTACAGCAGTAGGTATCCCTGCAGAGAACGGGCTAATGATCAACTAAAAGGCATTTGCATCTGCGGTACAACCTCTGTGCAAAATTCCAAATGGCATTCTCATTTCCAAGTCACCTCACTTTCCCATGTGCCTTCCTGTCTTCTCATCTTCATCCCATTTTCTATAGCAAGCAACATTCATGCTAACTCATGATCAAAAGTAGAGCTTGGTGAAGTATACTAGTAGCATTTTCTCTATGCCATCAAAAACTATTTAGACGCAGAGACTTTCTCCTTAGGCACACTTAACTTGTGCAGCAAAAATTACTGAAACACGGAGTAACTGGCAAGGCAAATATATTGTGAAATTTGTTTTAGTACTTTTACTCACGAGTGGCTCTTGGGAGCTCAGAGTTGAAGCTTTTTCGATGGTATTTACTCTGGTGCTCCAAGGGCCTAGCAGTTGAGTGTTTAAGAGGTCAAGCACATGGATCTGGCCTCAGATAAAGCTCTGTGGAAATCTGACTCTTGTACTTTCTAGCTGAAATTCTATGTTGTATTTTTCTTTAAGGAAAATAATAGTACCTACCTTATAGGATTATTGTGAGGAGTAAACAAAATCTCCTTTTAAAGCACTTAGCACAATGTGTGACTCAGTTACCTGTTATGAAAGTACCATATATTTGGTGCTCTTCAGACAAAGCTCTTTAACAGAGGATACACATATCAATCAATCCAAGTCCAGAGATGCAAAGAGCTCCGAAAAGAAAGAGAAAGGTTAATTCTTTCTGGGAAAGGACTATCTGGATGGGGTTCAGATATTTCATAAAGTCACAGATGATGACCTAGTAATTAAGAAGGGATTGCTTATTATAGATTCGGGAAATGGTATTAAAGAGAGCAAGAAGGTAGGAGAAAAAAAAGAGCTCTAGGAGGTGATTGTTTTGTAGCTGGTCTAAGTAGAATGGAGGAAACCAAGGAGACAGACACAAAATGCAGATGTCCATTGCAAGGTTCATAGTAACGAATAATCTTCAGTGAAGTGCAAAGCACAGAATGAGATGGAAAACAAAGTCAGGGTATTAAGACAGACTGGTGTTCTGTGTTGCTTTTGACCTGTGTGTGAGAAAAGGAGTTTTCTTGCTTTTGTGTTTTTGTTTTTGTTTTGTGTTTTGTGTTTTGTTTTACCTTTGCAGTTTGAAGTGAATGGCAACAGCCAAAGAAATATGGGAGGTACTGGGAGGGAGGATAGGAAAAATGAGATGTGGTGAGCACCAGAAGGGAGTTAAGATTGCAAAATTGGGTAGCCAAAATCAGGATAATTTAAAATAGAAGCTTTGGAAGTCTGACATCTGATATTCTGCTTGTAACCAGCACCCAAAGGGAGGTGGGACTGGTAATTGAATTTCTGTTCACTTTGCCTGCAAAGGTCACCAATACCTATTGGGCCCTAAATTTAGGAAATAACAATAGTTTCCAACGTTTCCCATCCTGACCAAGTGACCCTTGATCCATCACTTAACTTCTGTGCAAATATAACCACCCTTTTTAATGGAGACATTTGGAAAGCATTGAGTGTTTAGGGTAGAACAAACATTAGAGCACAAATGTCATGATGTTTAACTTTTACGGCTGTATGTACGGCTTGGTTAGTTTCTCTATCAACAATCTACTCTCTGAGAACAAATTAGGTACTTTGAGAATCTTCCCAAATTGCTTCAGGCTACTTGGCTCCTTTATGGTGCTGAAGAAAAGATTCACAATTGTTCCCCAGGACATTTATATGTTGTATGTGTTTGTTAGAGTACAAAGCAGTTAATTATTCCTGTAATTTTCATTCCCATTATATGAATGAGAAAGCTGAGGTAGAGGTAGTGACTATGTGATCGTAACCGCACAGAAGCCCATGTTTGTCCTGTGATTTCATACCTCCTGCGAGTAAATGCTCATTCAATGCAATGTAGAAGACTATTAGAGATGTTAGGCAATTTCACAATTGCCTAATTCATGTCTAGGGCTGTGCTGAGCCTCCTCCACGGTGGCTTCATGTATATGCAACTTAAGAGTGAAAGTTTCTCTGAGAACTCCAACACCTTCCTAAAAATCTAAGTGTTCATCTAAGATAATCATTCGGATTTTATCCCAATTGTTGTCAATCACACTCTCTGAACTTTATTATTACTGGGTTCTAGGAACAGGACAGATGGAAATTAGATAGCTGGGAAACATCCCAAATTTTAAATACCTGAGAGCAAAAATGACATCAATCATCAAACCTCATTTCCCAGGCATTGTTAAAACCATCAGACCTTATTTTAAAGCCAGACCAAGAAGCAGAGTTTTATAATCCAAGTAATAATATATCGTGGGACAGTGGTTTATAAAAAATACAGCACATCATTTCAAAGTAGCTGGGGGCCTGTTTTGACCTGAAAAGATCTATAAATATGGCTTAAGAGTAGCACAGCTGGAACTAGCTCCAGTATTCCAGTCTCCACATCCACTACTCTTAACCATTACGTCAAGGGAAACTGCCTGGCGGGGAGGATTAAGAGGATAGATTTAAAAAATAATCCAGAATCTTTGTAGCATGTGTGGTGTCTTCTTTCTGGAAAGAGTTTTTGTTCCTCCATTTCCCAATACAATTGCAGGGATTTGTCTGTATGTGTTGCCAACTGATTGAAAGATCTCCTTCCCTTGAAACCATTAAAAGACCATAGGCAAAGTCTGTCTTGGGGGTTCAGATAATTTGGCTTCAAGACAAGAGATTAGAAGATGACATATTGATTTACAGTGAGAGGAACTGTTGGGTCTTCAGTTCAAACACCCACAAGCCCTGCTGCTAATCTGTTATTACCATTATCATCCACATTTTCCACTTATATTTAAACTGAGCTTGTTGGAATAAGGATGTTATAACTTTTTTGCTTTTTAGGTTGTGGTTTCTCGATCAGGACCATCAACCCCTCATGTGAATTTTCTCCTGGACTCTCACCCGGTGTCTCCAGAAGTGATTGTGGAGCATCCATTAAACCAGAATGGCTACACACTGGTTGTCACGGGGAAGAAGGTAAGCTGTTCTCACAGGGAATTTCCATAGATGTGGTTTTTCCCAAATGGATGTTTACAACCGGTGTCATTTGGCCCTTTATAATGTCTCTCTTCATCTTAAATTTACCCCTCCTCCATTAGGTTCTTTAGTGAGTATTCCAGAGATTTTCTGAAATCGAGTTAATTTGTTATTCAAGGAAGACTAGACCTAAGGGAGGTCTTTTTCAAAACTTCTCCTTTTGTCCTATATTTCTCAACAAGAAAAACAAACACACAGAATGAGAATTACAGTCCTAATGGCAGAACTCTAGTGCAGGCAGATAAATCCTGGAAATGTACATTGGAATCCAACTCCAACCAATAATCCCTTTTCTCCTAGAGAAGAATGTGCATCTTGATGCCGGAATGATATGCAACTTACTTAGAATTTTCCAGAGGTTCAGGAGTGTTTTCCCACCACTTAAATTATACTGTCTTGTTATTTTAAAATCATCTCAGACAGGGCACAATGTCCCTACTATGTAGAACCTCTAATGCTGCATGACAGTGCTATGCTCACTGGACAATAATGTTACTTTTTCACATACCTGCTAACAATAGAGGAAAGGAAGGAATCAGGTTTTTAAAATTGTAATCACTGTTATGACATGATTTGCACACATAGGTGCTAAGTCTAGTAAATTCTATCAAATGATATTTACATGTACCTTTTGTGTACTTGCTTTATAATTAATGAACAAACTAGATACCCCTCTGGAAGCTCTTTCCACCCCTTCTCTTCACAGATCACCAAGATCCCATTGAATGGCTTGGGCTGCAGACATTTCCAGTCCTGCAGTCAGTGCCTCTCTGCCCCACCCTTTGTGCAGTGTGGCTGGTGCCACGACAAATGTGTGCGATCGGAGGAATGCCCCAGTGGGACATGGACTCAACAGATCTGTCTGCCTGCAATCTACAAGGTAGGAATCTCTAACAGCTGGCATACATGTTTTTTGTTTGTCTGTTTTTTGATACAAATCCCACTAAGGAAAAAAAATTAAAAACTCAATTTACTTATTTAGCTGTGAGTCATCCAAAGCACTATCTCCCTCATGGCTTTATCCCTGGGGTGGGGGGGGCAGTGTTTGGGCATCCCTCTGAGTCCTGCACCTGAAGTACTTGCTTCACATTGTCTAGGTTCTCTCCCTGGGCAGCTGCTCACCTTTAGTGCCGTGTGAATAAAAGAGTGATGGCGAATAAGCAACAGTGCTCCCCATTTTCTCACATGGGGCCTGTTCCCTCCTGACTCACCCACTCTCTGATGCCTCGCCACTTCCTTTATCTGTCAAGTGCCCAGACATGAGCCTCCATCACAGAAACAGATCTGCTCATGGCATATCCGGGAACCCTGAGGTGAACCCTGCAAACTAGTGATCCCTGCCATGTTGGGGCACACAGGACAGTTTTCTTCCTGTCTGGTGCATAGATGGTGGCTTAGTCTGTTCACAGATGAGACTAAAGATTATTTCCCAGGGTGATGTGGGAGGCAAATGGAGGTTCAACACCCACGGGTGGCTGTGAGTCTTCCTTCAGTGTTCCCAGAAAAAAAGCAAAGGCTCAACTGATGACTATACTAACGTCTATACTTCTGTAAGCCATGTCACTCTTTAATTCATTCCGAAAATATTTATTGAGTGCGTGCCATTTAGCAGGCTGCCCTCTTGTCCCTGGGGAGATATAGTCCAGAACAAGACAAGCACATCTCTTGCTGATAGAGAACTCAGTTTCTGGCAATGGACATCAGCTCTAACATCGCAGCCATGCTAACTCCGTTGTCTTAGTTGCTTAAGCATATATTTGGCACTGTGAAAATCTCCATGCCATTAAAAAAAAATTTCTTGGTCCAAAACATCTTGCTTAAAAACACTTCCCTGGTGAGAACCCAGCATGTATTTTTCTCTGCCTGCTTGTGGAAAAGTTGGACTTTAGTAAATAGTTCTTAGGAAACATTCGAGTTAAAGGTCTCGGTCACCTGGTTCATGCCCAAGTAAACAAAATGTGCAAGTCCGAACAAGAACCACCCCCGAGTGCATGGCTGTTTTCATTTAGTTACAGTTTGGAGCAAGACTTGTAGTGGGTGACTGGGTTTGAAACCAAGTTATTTTCTGTTAGGTGTGACACGGTTATTAAGACTTAGCTTGATCGACCAGAGAATAAACTAAATACAGTAAGAAAACAAATGTAAATCTATACTGTAGTATTTATGCACTTTTTTGTTGTTCAGTATACTTTTGGAACCATGTGCAATTTTATACTTTTATAAACACACAACCTCAGCAATTTGAGACACTAGGAATCTGAACTCTGCTATTCCATGAAATAGATATGGAAAATATATGTGTGTGCCCATGCAATTAAATCACAAGAATTTCATTTCAAAAATAACCAAGCTGGTATTTTAAGTAAAGAAAATGGTTTGATAACCTGTACAAATGAAACCTTTCGTTTAACTAATGTGCTTCCTTTCACTAAGCATAAAAGCTATACTAAAATGCTTAAAAATAAAGTAAATATTTCAGAATTTTCTGGAACCAGAGAATCTCTTGCAATATTTAAATCTCCCTCCTCTCTCACCCTTCCTAACTCTAGCATTCTATAGTTGATGATTCTCAAAGGTTGCATGCTTCCATGCACAGGTCAGTGAGGCTTAAGCTGCAGTTGGGAAGGTAGGGCAGCTGAGTCCGTAAATCCCTCTAGGTTCATAGTTGTTAGGAAGATTTCATGCTGCACTAGACCGTGACAGTTAGCCTTCTTCCTGCAAGAAATAAGACAGATTCGAGGTGGCTGTCAAGATGGCCAAGTAGGAACAGCTTTGGTCTGCAGCTCCCAGCAAGATCAATGCAGAAGGTGGGTGATTTCTGCATTTCCAACAGAGGTTCCCGGCTCATCTCATTGGGACTGGTTAGACAGTGGATGCAGCCCACGGAGGTTGAGCTGAAGCAGGGTGGGATGTTGCCTCACCTGGGAAGGGCAAGGGATCAGGGGACTCCCTCCCTTACCCAGGGGAAGCCTTGAGGGACGGTGCTGTGAGGAACGGCGCATTCCGGCCCAGATACTACACTTTTCCTACGGTTTTGGCAAACCACAGATCAGGAGATTCCCTCATGTGCCTACTCTACCAGGGCCCTGGGTTTCAAGCACAAAACTGGGCGGCCATTTGGGCAGACACCAAGCTAGCTGCAGGAGTTTTTTTTCATACCCCAGTGGCACCTGGAATGCCAGCAAGACAGAACCATTCACTCCCCTGGAAAGGGGGCTGAAGCCAGGGAGCCAAGTGGTCTAGCTCAGAGGATCCCACCCCCACAGAGCCCAGCAAGCTAAGATGCACTGGCTTGAAATTCTCACTGCCAGCACAGCAGTCTGAAGTTGACCTGGGAGCTTGGTGGGGGGAGGGGCATCTGCCATTACTGAGGCTTGAGTAGGCGATTTTCCCCTCACAGTGTAAAGGGTGCAGCTTCAGCAGACTTAAATGTTCCTGCCTGCCAACTCTGAAGACAGCAGCAAATCTCCCAGCACAGCACTCTAGCTCTGCTAAGGGACAGATTGCCTCCTCAAGTGGGTCCCTGACCCCTGTGCCTCCTGACTGGGAGACACCTCCCAGCAGGGGTCGACAGACACCTGACACAGGAGAGCTCTGGCTGGCATCTGGTGGGCACCCCTCTGGAATGAAGCTCTCAGAGGAAGGAATAGGCAGCAATCTTTGCTGTTCTACAGCCTCTGCTGGTGATACCCCAGCAAACAGGGTCTGGAGTGGACCTCCAGCAAACTCCAGAAAACCTGCAGTAGTGGGGGCTGACTGTCAGAAGAAAAACTAACAAACAGAAAGGAATAGCATCAACATAAACAAAAAGAACATCCACACAAAAACCCTATTCAAAGGTCACCAATATCAAAGACCAAAGGTAGATAAATCCGTGAAGATGAGGAAAAACCAGCGCAAAAAGGCTGAAAATTCCAAAAACCAGACCACCTCTTCTCCTCCAAAGGATCACAACTCCTTGCCAACGAGGAAACAAAATCGGGAGGAGAATGAGTTTGGCAAATTGACAGCAACAGGCTTCAGAAGGTGGGTAATAAACTCCTGCAAGCTAAAGGAGCATGTTCTAACCCAATACAAGGAAGCTAAGAACCTTGAAAAAAAAGTTAGAGGAATTTGCTAACTAGAGTAACCAGTTTAGAGAAGAACATAAATGACCTGATGGAGCTGAAAAACACAGCATGAGAACTTCATGAAGCATACACAAGTATCAATAGCCAAATAAATCAAGTAAAAGAAAGGATATCAGAGATTGAATATCAACTTAATGAAATAAAGTGTGAAGACAAGATTAGAGAAAAAAAGAATGAAAAGGAATGAACAAAACCTCCAAGAAATATGGGACTATGTGAAAAGACTAAACCTACATTTGATTGGTGTACCTCAAAGTAAAGGGGAGAATGGAACCAACTTGGAAAACACTCTTCAGAATACCATCCAGGAGAACTTCCCCAACCTAGCAAGACAGGCCAACATTCAAATTCAGGAAATACAGAGAACATCACAAAGATACTCCTTGAGAAGAGCAACCCCAAGACACATAATCGTCAGATTCACCAAGGTTGAAATGATGGTAAAAATGTTAAGGGCAGCCAGAGATAAAGTCAGGTTACTCACAAAGGGAAGCCCATCAGACTAACATTGGATCTCTCTGCAGAAACCCTACAAGCCAGAAGAGAGTGGGGGCCAATATTCAGCATAAGAAAATAATTTCCTACCCAGAATTTCATATCCAACCAAACTAAACTTCGAAAATGAAGGAGAAATAAAATCCTTTACAGACAAGCAAATGCTGAGAGATTTTGTCACCATCAGGCCTGCCTTACAAAAGCTCCTGAAGGAAGCACTAAATATGAAAAGGAAAAACTGGTACCCGCCACTGCAGAAACATACCAAATTGTATAGACCATTGACACTATGAAGAAACTGCATCAGCTAATGGGCAAAATAACCAGCTAGGATCAAATTCACACATAACACTATTAACCTTAAATGTAAACAGGCTAAATGCCCCAATTAAAAGACACAGACTGGCAAATTGTATAGTCAAGACCCATTGGTGTGCTATATTCAAGAGACCCATCTCACGTGCAAAGGCACACATAGGCTCAAAATAAAGGGATGGAGGAAGAGTTGCCAAGTAAATGGAAAGCAAAAAAGCAGGGATTGCAATCCTAGTCTCTGAAAAAACAGACTTTAAACCAACAAAGATCAAAAAAGACAAAGAAGGTCATTACATAATGGTAAAGGAATCAACACAACCAGAAGAGCTAACTCCCCTAAATGCATATGCACCCAATACAGGAGCACCCAGATTCATAAAGCAAGTCCTCAAAGACTTAGATTCCCAATCTTTAACCCCCCACTGTCAATATTAGACACATCAATGAGACAGAAAATTAACAAGGGTATTCAGGACTTGAACTCAGCTCTGGACCAAGCGGACCTAATAGACATCTACAGAACTCTCCATTCCAAATCAAAAGAATATACATTCTTCTCAGCACCACATTGCACTTATTCTAAAATTGACCACATAATCGGAAGTAAAACACTCCTCAGCAAATGCAAACAAACAGTCTCTCACACCACACTACAATCAAATTAGGACTCAAGATTAAGAAATTCACTCAAAATCACACAACTACATGGAAACTGAACAACCTGCTCCTGAATGACTACTGGGTAAATAACTGGTACATTCGTTATTTTTCAAGGTAAATAACAAAATTAAGGCAGAAATAAATAAATTCTTTGAAACCAATGAGAACAAAGACAAAGATACAACATATCAGAATCTCTGGGACACAGCTAAAACAGTATTTCGAGGGAAATTTGTAGCACTAAATGCCCACAGGAGAAAGTGGGAAAGATCTAAAATCAACACCCTAACATCACAATTAAAAGAACTAGAGAAGCAAGACCAAACAAATTCAAAAGCTAGCAGAAG
The DNA here is from genome assembly GCF_003255815.1 of Theropithecus gelada. Taxonomy (NCBI): domain Eukaryota; kingdom Metazoa; phylum Chordata; class Mammalia; order Primates; family Cercopithecidae; genus Theropithecus; species Theropithecus gelada. The sequence goes on from NC_037670.1 coordinate 141,052,665, forward strand.
ACAAGAAATAACTAAGATCAGAGCAGAACTGAAGGACTTAAAGACATGAAAAACCCCAGGAGCTGGTTTTCTGAAAAGCTCAACAAAATTGATAGACTGCTAGCCAGAATCATCAAGAAGAAAAGAGAGAAGAATCAAATAAACACAATACAAAATGATAAAGGGGATATCACCACTGATCCCACAGAAATACAAACTACCATCAGAGAATACTATAAACATCTCCATGCCAATAACTAGAAAATCTAGAAGAGATGGATAAATTCCTGGACACATACAACCTCCCAAGACTAAACTAGGAAGAAGTCAACTCCCTGAATAGACTAATAACAAGTTCTGAAATTGAGGCAGTAATTAATAACCTACCAACGAAAAAAAGCCCAGGACCAGATGGATTTACAGCCAAATTCTACCAGAGGTACAAAGAGGAGCTGGTACCATTCCTTCTGAAACTATTCTAAACAATGGAAAAAAAAAGGACTCCTCCCTAACTCATTTTATGAGGCCAGCATCATCCTAATACCAAAACCAGGCAGAGACACAGCACAAAAAAAGAAAATTTCGGACTAATATCCCTGATGAACATCGATGAGAACATCCTTAATAAAATACTGGCAAACCAAATCCAGCAGCACACCAAAAAGCCTATGTACCACAATCAAGTCAGCTTCATCCCTGGGATGCAAGGTTGGTTCAACATAGGCAAATCAATAAACATAATCCATCACATAAACAGAACCAATGACAAAAACCACATGATTATCTCAACAGATGCAGAAAAAGCCTTTGATAAAATTCAACACCCCAATATCTCAATAAACTAGATATTGATGGAACGTATCTCAAAATAATAAGAGCTATTTATGACAAACCCACAGCCAATATCATACTGAATTGGCAAAAGCTGGAAGCATTACATTTGAAAACCGGCACAAGACAAGGATACCCTCTCTCACCCCTCCTATTCAACATAACATTGGAAGTTCTGGCCAGGGCAATCAGGCAGGGGAAATAAATGAAGGGTATTCAGATAGGAAAAGAGGAAGTCAAATTATCTCTGTTTGCAGATGACATGATTATATATTTAGAAAACCCCATCGTCTCAGCCCAAAATCTCCTTAAGCTGATAAGCAACTTCAGCAAATTCTCAGGATACAAAATCAATGTGCAAAAATCACAAGTATTCCTATACACCAACAATCGACAGAGAGCCAAATCATGAGTGAACTCCCATCCACAATTGCTACAAAGAGAATAGAATACCTAGGAATACAACTTACAAGGGATGTAAAGGACCTCTTCAAGAACTACAAACCACTGCCCAAGGAAATAAGAGAGGACACAAGCAAATGGAAAAACATTCCATGCTCGTAGATAGAAAGACTCCATATCATGAAAATGGCCATATTGTCCAAAGTAATTTATAGATTCAATGCTATCCCCATAAAGCTATCATTGACTTTCTTCACAGAATTCAAAAAAACTACTTTAAATTTCATATGTAACCAAAAAAGAGCCCTCATAGCCAAGACAATCCTAAGCAAAAAGAACAAAGCTAGAGGCATCACACTACCTGACTTCAAACTATACTACAAGGTTATGGTAACCAAAACAGTGTGGTACTGGTACTAAAACAGATATATAGACCAATGGAACAGAACAGAGGCCTCAGAAATAACACCACACATCTACAACCATCTATCTTTGACAAACCAGATGAAAACAAGAAATGGAGAAAGGATTCCCTATTTAATAAATGATGTTGGGAAGACTGGCTAGCCATATGCAGAAAACTGAAACTGGACCCCTTCCTTACACCTTATACAAAAATTAACTCAAGATAGATTAAAGACTTAAACGTAGGGCCTAAAAACCATAAAAACCCTGGAAGAATACCTAGGCAATACTGTTCAGGACATAGGCATGGGCAAAGACTTCATGACTAAAACAGCAAAAGCAGTGGCAACAAAAGCCAAAACTGACAAATGGAATCTAATTAAAGAGCTTCTGCACAGCAAAAGAAACTATCATCAGAGTGAACAGGCAACCTACGGAATGGGAGAAAATTGTTGCAATCTATTCATCTGACAAAGGACTAACATCCAAAATCTACAAGGAACTTAAACAAAGTTACAAAAAAAAAAATCAAAGAGTGTGCCAAGGATATAAACAGACACTTCTCAAAAGAAGACATTTAGGCAGCCAACAAACATGTGAAAAAAAGATCATCATCACTGGTCATTAGGGAAATGCAAATCAAAACCACAGTGAGATCCCATCTCCCACCAGTTAGAATGGCAATCATTAAAAAGTCAGGAAACAACAGATGCTGGAAAGGATGTGGAGAAATAGGGAACACTTTTACACTGTTGGTGGGAGTGTAAATTAGTTCAACCATTGTGGAAAACAGTGTGGCGATTCCTCAAGGATCTAGAATCAGAAATACCATTTGACCCAGCAGTCCCATTACTAGGTATATACCCAAAGGATTATAAATCATTCTTCTATAAAGATACATGAACACATATGTTTATTGCAGCACTACTCACAATAGCAGACTTGGAACCAACCCAAATGCCCATGAATGATAGACTGGATAAAGAAAATATGGCACATATATGCCATGGAATATTATGCAGCCATTAAAAAGGATAAGTTCACGTCCTTTGCAGGGACATGGATGAAGCTGGAAACCATCATTCCCAGCAAGCTAACACAGGAACAGAAAACCAAACACCGCATGTTCTCACTCACAAGTGGGAGTTGAGCCATGAGAGCACATGGACACAGGGAGGGGAACATCACACATAGGGGCCTGTCAGGTGGTGGGGATCTAGGGGAGGGATAGCATTAGGAGAAATACCTAATGTAGGTGACAGATAATCTTAAGTGTCTTCAACTTTGCAGGCACAAAATCCAGCTAATGTATAGAGTTTCACTTTCTAATACATGCAAGTTAACCTGCTTTTCAAGGTATATGATGTTCAGCGGCTAAAATTCTTTGCAGTTCTAGATATGAGAGATTTCAGGATTGAAAGCTCATTATTTTGCTTCAAATATGGTATCTGATCTCATACTGAAAGAGCAATAAGAAATGCTTCAGAAAAGGGAGAGCACTTTTTAATGTATTCTGAATGTATTAGGATGAAGTTATCATATCTTGTAGGGTTGAAAATTCAACCCCAGTGAGACAATAGAACTATTAATTGATCAGAATACTCAGAAAAGCAGTATTATATGGGGGTAGGAGGGGAGGCAGGCAGTATACTGCCACCAGTAAATATATTTGTGACCTCTACTAAAGAGGAAAGGAAACCCCGTTTGGAGTTTTCTTGTTCTGTTTGGTTTTTGTTTTTTAGTTTTCTCATGTTTTATCCTAATGGGTTTTGAAAACATGATCATTAAAATACTCTTGGAATGGACCCATCAGTGATGTGATCTTTCACCTGTGAAAAGACAAGGGCTACTTTTGTGGCTGTATCTCCCCTATCCAGACAGGTAGAAGACCCAGCCTCTGTGGCTTTATGCCGGACGCTCATTTCCTGCCCACAGAGTTTCTCTGCCCTTCAGGATAACTCAGAGTTTGCCAGCCATTGTTGGGTCTATCCAAGGGTGTGTAGTTCACAACTGCTTCCTTCCTTTTTCCCTAGAAGGGTAAAGGTTACCCCATAAGCTAAGGGGAAAATGCCCAGCCCAGAGAGAAAAGCTAAGTAGAGCCAGCCTTTTGGATCCTGACTGAGGGGCTAGCAGAGGGCTTATAGTATCTCTTCTATTGCCAGTGCCCCAGTTGCACAGCTCTCTGCATCTTTTCTCCAATCATCATCCAATCCCTTTGCCTTTTATAGAAAGTGGTGATGATATGTGTAGAGTGACAGACTTCAGTTTTTACATAGAAAGATGGGATGTAGGCAGTGGAATCAGGCCAACATCAGCCTTGGGCAGCTGTTTTCAATGGGGAAGCCTCCTCATTAGAAGAGCCCGCAGCAGCTGTGTGACTGCCTCAGGCTGAAGAGAGACCTGGAAGGGTTGGATGTCTTGTTCTCTCCTACTGGATTTCCACCATAAGAATAATAAACAGATTTATTTTTCTAGTAGTTCTCATTTGGCTAGACATGGATGAGGTAAATTTTCAGGAAAGGCACAACTGTGTAATGGATTTTTATGGGTAAAATGGCTATCATAAAAGCTTTAAGCTAAAACTTTAAAGGGATTTGATAACAAGGGTAAGTTAAGACTTTGGTTTGCAATTATTTACTTAGGAAGGATGGAAATGTTTGCAAGTCTGAATTTGGCTAAAAGCCCTTCTTAATTGTAAAAGAATCACTGTTAGATGTTCACAAATGGAGCCTTAGCAAATACCTTTACTGGTTCTTGAGTTGCCTCTATCTTAGTTTTCCCACCATTGTACTTTACAGCACAATTTACAATATGTCCCCACCCCCAAAAGAGCATTTCCTTTCTCAATTGTCACAAAGCTGCTGAGAAGAAGCTTATTTTTAACTTGGAAATGTGTTTTGTTTTAATAGTTTTAGGCTGAGAGCAATTATCTTACACACTTCATAGGTGCCTAATGCTGTCCTAAATCATGACTGACCAAGTTTTATCAATAAATCCATTGATAACACACCAAATATGAGTCTGCAATAATAAAATGAGCCTGTTATTTGCTTAACATCAACCATCGGGGGAAAAATTTAATACTAAAAATGCGATGTAAAACAATGCCAATGAAGATAATTAGGAAAAATTCTTACAATACTGATTATGGGCCCTCTCTGGTTCTGTTTTTATCTATTTCTAAAAGAAACAACATATGTATTAAATATTATATAATTTTTAAAAGGCTGAGTGTGTCAACTAACCAGCCTGGTATACATCAAATAGTGACCATATTTAAAGAACAAGGAAAAATCTTCAGTCATTAATAAATGTGAACTAATAGGTATAAAGAAGTAGATTCACGTATTCGTTTGTTGGTGCCTGGCACATAGGAGGTGTTTTATTAATAAATAATGAATGAAACTTGGGCAGCATCACAAGACCCCGTCTCTACAGGAAATTGAAAAATTAGCTGGGTGAGGTGGCACACACCTGTATTCCTGTCTACTAGAGAGGCAGAGGCGGGAGGATTGCTTGAGACCAGGAGTTTGAGGCTGCAGTGAGCTAGGACTATGCCACTGCACGCCAGACTGGGCAAACGTGAGACCCCCATCTCTAAAAATAAATAAGTAAATAATGAATGAATGAATGAATGAATGAATGAATGAATGGCAGATATATATTTAAAAAACCATCTATGTGTTTCATACTATGCTAGCTGCTGAATGCAACTGGGCAAACATTGGATACCAAATGAAGTATTTTTACTGTGCAACTTTTGTCTCTGGCTGGGGAATACCATAGCAACAAGAATGTAGTGCACACAGCCAGCGCACAGAGCAAGGCATACAATGGCTGGACTTTGGCTTATAGGGCACGTGAAGGAGTTTGATCAGAGCTCGGTCTGAAGGCTGATGAAGAGTTACAATCAGAGTTATGAGCAAGTAAAAGTCTGGGCCCAATGTGTTTCTACTCCTGTGCAAAAGAGCACTAGAAGATGAATTCACTTCAGAATGGCCCAAAAAGGGCCAGGTCCAATGGCTCATGCTTGTAATCCTAGCACTTTGGGAGGCCAAGGCAGGAGGATCACTTGAGCCCAGGAGTTTGAGACCAGCCTGGGCAACATAGTGAGACCCTGTCTCTAGAAAAAAAAATTAGCCAAGCATAGTGGCCCACACCTGTGATCCCAGCTACTCAGGAGGCTAACGTGGGAGGATTGCTTGAGTTCAGGAGGTTGAGGCTGCAGTGAGGCATGATCACACCACTGCACTCCAGCTTCAACAACAGAGCCAGACTCTATCTCAAAAAAAAGAAAAAAAGAAAGAAAGAATGGAAAGAAAAGAAGGAAGGAAGGAAGGAAGGAAGGAAGGAAGGAAGGAAGGAAGGAAGGAAGGAAGGAAGGAAGGAAGGAAGGAGGAAGGAAGGAAGGAAAGAAGGAAGGGAAAAGAGAAAAGAGAAGAAAAGAGAAAAGAAAACAAAACAGAGGGACTCGAAAAGGCTCTTTATTCCTACCAAGCTGCATCTGCTCTTTGCCCCATCTCTGGATCTCCTGAAAACAACTTGTTTCATTAGCATGTCATGTAGTTTTAATGTTTGTTCCAGATGCTCTGAAATTTGTGACCCTTTTTCCTTTAGTGAAAATTAAATTTTTACTAAATTGTGGGAAAATGAAAGAATTTCAGACTATTTAAGGATACACATTTTGTTTGTTCGTTTTCCACATATATGAAAAATTGTAATATATTGGATTTTTTTTAAGTTCTATGTTGTCCTTGTAGGTTTTCCCAACTAGTGCACCCCTTGAAGGAGGGACAAGGCTGACCATATGTGGCTGGGACTTTGGATTTCGGAGGAATAATAAATTTGATTTAAAGAAAACTAGAGTTCTCCTTGGAAATGAGAGCTGCACCTTGACTTTAAGTGAGAGCACGATGAATATGTAAGGATCTCAAAACGCTTTGCTGGGGTGTGCTTGGAAAATAGGTTTTGTTTTTGAATGAATGTTTGTTTTAAAATTGCTCAAAAAGCTCATCTATTGAATTAAAAAGGGTCTTGGCCTGTCACATGCCTTGCGGGTCTGTTCTGTTTTGTTCTTGCAATCCCATTTACTCATTGGATTTGAAGAGAGAGAAAGGTGACAAGGCCTAGGTGAAGACAAGAGGCCAGAATTAGGAGTTTCTCAACCATTTATGTGACAAGTCTTCAGGTGTTTTCTGAGTAGATTTGTGAGAGTAGCACTAGTTAGGATCACTCCATCCTTGGAGTCTTCAAATGTTGAGTCTCCAAAGGCTTTTTCTACAGAAATCAGTAAACAGCTCAGCATGGATCCTCTCTTTTAAATTCACTTTCTAAACCTCAGAAATGTAGTGAGGCAGCTGAATCACATGTTTGAGACTGTTTTAGAGGAGTTAAAATTTATATTCAGCTTATATTTACTGGCACTGCAATATATGGGCTGTATCTCACTGAACCATCCCCATGGGCCTGGGAGGGAGCTGTATGATTCCTGTAATACAAAGGAGGTACCTGAAGTTCAGAGAGGTGAAGTGTGGCTTCGCAGAGGTAATCCAGAGAGTAAGAGCTGAACAAGCCTTCAGACTCAGCTCTGATCAGCTTCTGATGCACGATCCGTGCTTGTTCTACTGTAGTCTACATGTACCCTTCTACAAGCTTTGAATTCCATAATCATCAGAGAATCCAGAAATTATTCATTATCACATAATAAAAACACCCAAACATTTCAAGTTTTATGGTTGAACCCATTCTATCAGATGGTTATTTTTTATCTAATTGAATTCATTTCAGGGTTACACAAAGGTCCGAATATATCCATTTTACTGAGACCAAAACACTAATGAAGGTAATATTTGTTAGCTGAATGGAAAAACAAATTTTTTCTAGAAATCTCCCTTGTAAAATCTCCAAAACTTTTAATCGTTGCATTATAAATCAGGACCTGTAAAAGTAAAACAGAATTCATTCTCTTCTTTAAAAAGTTATTTAATAAATCAAATTGTATTTAAATTTTTTCAGAACAATATGATTATTCATTCAGAAATAATTCTATGGAATGCCATCACAATTTCATTATCATTTAAGTAATTTAAATTAGCATGTACAAGTATAACCACAGAAATGTACCTGTTGACATACTTTAATGAAGAGATTGGCCTATTCGTAGTTAGCCCATTGTTTCATATGCTGCTGAGATACTATCTATCTGAAGTAGACCAAACATTATCCCCAAATATTAATATTATCCAAACTTAGATTATTATGCGCTATTCAATTAGTGAGGTCTGCATGGATAAGGTCTAATATTTCCTGTTTGTCTGTATAAGTACTATAGTACAGTTAATATAAAGTTTAGTATAGGCAGGGTGCAGTGGCTCATGCCTGTGATCCCAGCACTTTGGCAGGCCAAGGCAGGAGGATCACCTGAGCCCAGGAATTCAAGACCAGCCTGGGCAGCATAGTGAGACTCCATCTCTACCAAAAAAAAAGAAGTCTTTTTTAGTTAACCAGATGCCATGGCATGCACCTCTAGTTCCAACTCCTGAGTCCAGAGGATCCCTTGAGCCCAGGAGTTCAAGGCTGCAGTGAGCTATGACCATGCCACTGCCCTCCAGCCTGTGTGACAGAGCAAGATCTTGTCTCTTTTTAAATAAAAATAAAAATAAAGTTTATCATAGTATAGAAATGGAATTGTACAATTTTTGGCCTTAATGCTTATCTTGAAACTCTGTTTGCTATTCAAAGCAGTCAGCTCACTATTTAGAGTTAATGTCACTTCCTATAAAACAACCTAACCAGAAAATGCCTTGGATTTGTCATGTATTAAACTTTGGGTTTTTTTCCAGATTGAAATGCACAGTTGGTCCTGCCATGAATAAACATTTCAATATGTCCATAATTATTTCAAATGGCCACGGGACAACACAATACAGTACATTCTCCTATGTGGTAAGGAAGATTCTATCGTATCATGTTTGATTTTTACTTCATCTATTTAGAATTATAAGCTGAACAAGTTACTTTGTTTTGTTTTTATCTCCCCTCCAGGATCCTATAATAACAAGTATTTCGCCAAAATATGGCCCTATGGCTGGTGGCACTTTACTTACTTTAACTGGAAATTACCTAAACAGTGGGAATTCTAGACACATTTCAATTGGTGGAAAAACATGTACTTTAAAAAGGTGTTGTAAATTTATTTTTTGTTGCATCTATCAATTTGAATTAATATCTGTACCTTAAAAATTAAGCAGATTGGTTTTGTGTGTGTGTGTGGAGAAAAAAATCAAGATGTTTATTTGTTTACTCTCCTACTGACAAAACTTCCTCCTTCTAAAATTCATCTATTCCTTTTGCTGATTTTTCTTCCTTTCTCTTGTTTTTCTTAGCAATCCTGCTTTTCAGTTTTGTCTTCTCATCCACCCTCTTTATTGTTATAGCTTAGGATCTTAGCTACACTATGAACTGTGAGAGTCTGGTCATTGACAATAATTTAAAATACACATTTTCATCAAGATTTGTAATTAGACTAAGTCACTCTGGGGAGGGAAGAAATGGGGAAGACTGGGTTTGGAAGGCAATTATGTTTCTGCTTCTTAGAGTTGGAAGAGCTCAGTTTAATCAAGTACCAAAAGTACTTTAAAGGTTTTTTTTTTTTTTAAATCCCAAATGTTTTCCAGTCAAGGATAGCTTCTCTACAACAAACTTTAAGTTTGGGATCCAGTCAGATTAAACAGCCTACACTAGGAAAGGCTTCCACTCAGGAAATTCCCACTTCGAAGCCATTGAGTTATATCCTTTCGATTCATGGATATAATTCTAAAATATGTGTATCTCTAATAGCTAAGATTCATTTTCTTAACTTTTTTTGTTCAGTGTGTCAAACAGTATTCTCGAATGTTATACCCCAGCCCAAACCATTTCAACTGAGTTTGCTGTTAAATTGAAAATTGACTTAGCCAACCGAGAGACAAGCATCTTCAGTTACCGGGAAGACCCCATTATCTATGAAATTCATCCAACCAAATCTTTTATTAGGTAAGTAGAAGCTTCCGATGGGTATAAGAAAATAATGAATACTAGGATGATTTTGCTGTAGGATAGTCAAGAGGAATTACAGTTTTACCTCTGGCTTTGATGCTGTTGTGTTTCTTTTGAAGGCTGCTTTCCAATTCAGGAGAGAAAACTACTTTCGGGTTCTGAGTACAATTTGACTCATCAATGCTAGTTCATGTCAAGAAGTATTTTATCTTGTTCTGTTACATTTAAACAGATTATAGCACAATAGTTTACTGTGGCGTTATAGTATACATGCACTTACATTATGTACATATCAATTCCATACTAACCTTAGTGCCAAGAAATGGAATCACCTTTTTTCTTCCATCCTCTAGGGTATTTTTTTGTCCTGCCTGCTTTACACACAGCTTTTCTTTATGCCAGACTCTCTTTGAATTGGTATCTCATTGGACCCAGTTCAGTCTGCCTTGTTTCCGTTAACTCTATCAGTCTAGCAACAATAATTAAGTTTGGTTTTCTTTGTATTTTCTTCAGAGAAGTGAAATATTTATTTTGTGTAATTCGGTGAATAAAATACAAATGCATTTCTTAAGCTTATGAAATATGAATTTTAAAAAATATTTTCAAGTTAAATAAGTTGTTTCCAAGGAATAGTTACCCTTGAACTTCCATTTGATGTTGACTGTGCCTCTGACTTGTAATCAATGCAGGTGATTAAATTGAATCCCTGTCTTACAGTACTTGGTGGAAAGAACTTCTCAATATTGTCAATTTTCTATTTTTCTTTGCCAGTGGTGGGAGCACAATAACAGGTGTTGGGAAAAACCTGCATTCAGTTAGTGTCCCGAGGATGGTCATAAATGTGCATGAAGCAGGAAGGAACTTTACAGTGGTAAGTCCTTTGAGCAATGGGTCTACTCAGAGCTCTGCATCTCTGCCTCTAACCACATGGCTTTCATGGTACCTGGGACATTTCAGTTTCACCTTTAAGGTTTGCTAGTTAATTTCCTTGCAATGTAGCCAAGTAGTAGTTTTTATTTAACAACTGAAATTATCTAGAGTCTTGGGCTAACCATGTGGAAAAAATACATACCCATACACACATGCATATATAATGTTTAGACAAGAATGAAGATTACCAATTTGAGACAGCATTTTTTTTTAATGTTTGTTGGTTGGTTGGTTGGTTTTGAGGGTTTTTTTGAGACAGTATCTCACCCTGTCATCCAGGCTGGAGTGCAATGGCATGATCTCGGCTCACTGTAACTTCCCCCTCCCAGGTTCAAGTGATTCTCCACCTCAGTCTCCCAAGTAGCTAGGACTACAGGCACGAGCCATCATTCCTGGCTAATTTTTGTATTTTTTGGTAGAGACGAGGTTTCACCATGTTGGCCAGGCTGGTCTCGAACTCCTGACCTCAAATGATCTGCCCACCTTGGCCTCCCAAACTGCTGGGATTACAGGCATGAGTCACTGCGCCTGGCCTGAGGCAGTGTTTTTACAGACAGTCAGTACAAATGGAAATCACAGCATTTCCCTAGTCCCTTTTTAATGCATCATAGAACATGGACCCTTTTGCTCTAATAAAATCCTTGGAAAAAGTCGCTGATGTTGCAGCAATATTCTCACCTTCCTAAGCAGCAGACATATGCTTTCTTACTGCCCCCTGTTCTTCTTACCATCCTTCTTGTCCCTTTGTTAGCACGTTATCAAGTAACAAGAAAAGAGCATTCAAATATTTATGTTATGTCCTAAAGTGTGAATGTTGTTTGCTGTTTCTCCACCTATCCTTATTTTATATAGGTCACATTAAAGTGGTAGTTTTAGTTTAGACCTTAGAAAGGTTGCCGTTATTTCCAAAGATTCCATACATTTTGTTGATGTTTTTCTTTAATACAAAATACCATAATCTAGTTGGACTTGTGCACTCAACTCAGAATGAGAGTTCTGAGTGCTCTTGCTCAACAAGGTCTTGATTGGTCGGGTGATAGATTGAATTACAGCACTTCCTTTTAGATTCCCCATCCAATATTTCTTGAAGACTAAAGCCACAATGTTCTTTAATTACAAAAACCAATTTGGGGCTAAAAATGTCAAGCCAAATCACCAAATAATAAGGTCATTTCAAATAAGATTTTTCTTGGCCTTCTCAATCAGCCACATTGCATCACCTCTAAAGAGTATTATTAGATTTTTATCATATTCCTGAGAAATTGTGCTCTAGGGAGTCACCACATGAAGCAAAGGATTTTGAAACCAATCCCAACACATGGCCACAAACAAAGTTAGAGTACCACTGCTATTAATTTAAAGGACATCAGTTCTCCACAACTAAGCATAACAATTTCTCATTAACCAAATAAGAATAACAGTAACCCTCTTTGGTGTTGGTATGAGACCTTTTAAAGTAGAAATCTGAGAAATTATTAGTTTATCAAATTAATGCTGAGTGTACATTATTAAGATAATGACTGAATTTCCTTTCTTCTCCCTCACTAGCATTAAGGTGACACGCAGAATGCCTCTTAGCTTCAGTCATTCATTTGTAATCAAATATTTATTAAAAACTTTTTAGGTGTCACACATAAGAGTTGCATATCCCAAGGATGATTCAAACAATGGTAGACAATAAACATCTTATTTGTTTATTTTTCTGGAAATATAAACTTCTGTTGTTTTAGCCACAAACATGTTAGTACAGTAGAAGTATGCATTAGAATCGGACAAGAGTGAAAAATGCAGTGGATCTATTTTACTATTTGCTATTTGTTTTACTGTCGTTTGTGAAAACTACTTTATAAAGAGATATGTATTCCTTCTATGTTCCCTGCCACTTATAGAATTTAAAGCTGACCATGATGAATTGAACCCATTTATTATTTAACAAATAAAAACTCTTGGTCAGGTCTGATTTAGATATATAGGTCCAGCCACAATAACTTTAAGTCCAATAAACTCTAATCCTTTCAAAACAAAAACAATCATCTTCATAACAAAATGTATATTAATTTGTTAACGTGTGCATTACGCCCCAGAAGCCTGCAGTTTATTGTGTAGTTCTCAGATTCCTTGTTATGTAAACAATTATTGTGATGGCAGTAAAATTGTTCATGTCCATTAGGAATAAATAGCTTTTAGCATTATAATATTAATTTTATATAAAACTCAATAATATAATTTTATCCATATTATGTCTCTAAAAGTTTTATCTGCTGCTGATAAACATTTTTAATGTAAGATCTTTTTTTAATTATTTTTTAAAGAGAATAGCAAATAACAAATTCTGTTTGTCCTTTTTATGTATATCCTGAGTCCTTTTTGTATTGTGGGCATAAGTGATTGTTTTATCCCCAACTATACTTGTCAAAGAAAAGGAAATCTAAGGGATGTTGTTGCTTGTTTGTCTTTTCCTTGGGGGAAAAACGCAACTGTTAACCTTAGATGTACCACTGTGTGTTGCTGGTTTAGTCTAAGTACAATCAAGAGGAAGCTACATTTTCCAAAATTCCATAAATCAGAATTCCAAAGAGGAAGATTTGAAATGAGACATGAAAGGGCATGAAATAATAATAGCAGAGGCTTTGTAAAATAGAGAGCATAGGAAAAGGTTTCAATATAAAATATGTCATGGACAAAAAGATAGCATGGGAGCGAAGACATTGAATTTTGGAGTTAATGGCCTAGGATTTATATTCCCTATTCCGCCACTCCAACCTGTGTGACCTGGTCTAATGACATAAGTTTGCAAAGCTCAGTTTCTTAATTTGTAAACTGTGCATAATCATAATACCCACTGATAGGATTATCATGAGAATTAAATGAGACCAACCTTGTAAAGCATTTTGCACAAAACCTATCATTCAATAATTAATAGCTTAAAACACACTAATAAGATTACCTAACTACATAGTTAATTATCATGTTCACCATATGGTGCTTGGCACTTTACAAAGCACTTTACCATGTGGTATCCTACGTGGTAAATAGCATTTTCATCTTAATTCGTAAATGAGGAAACTGAGTTATTTAGTGTGGGCCCTGCCTCTGTTCCCATAGCTTGGGTTAAAGCTAGGAGAGGAGCCAAAGCCTTCTAACCCCACAAAGCCCAGCTCCCAGTCTGCCTGCCTGCCTCACACAACAAGGGGCAATTCCTCCAGGTGACTGTCCTGTCTTCTTAAGGAAAATAAAATGATGGGATGAGGGCCAGCTTCAGATTCATCAGCATGGTTTATGCTGGGCAGGTGGAGGTCTGTGTTTCTTTGAAGGCTGGGTCGTTTGGATAATTTTGCATGTATCGTGTTTCCAGAAATGTGTAGTCTAACATTAAGAAGCTAAATACAGATTTTTTTCAAAAACTCTATATTTTCAATTGATTGGAGTGGTGAATTATAAAGTTGCTGTGGATGTTGCCAAGCCGTATTCTGTTTACAGTGGATAATTGTGTCTTTCTCTAGGCATGTCAGCATCGCTCTAATTCAGAGATAATCTGCTGTACCACTCCTTCCCTGCAACAGCTGAATCTGCAACTCCCCCTGAAAACCAAAGCCTTTTTCATGTTAGATGGGATCCTTTCCAAATACTTTGATCTCATTTATGTACATAATCCTGTGTTTAAGCCTTTTGAAAAGCCAGTGATGATCTCAATGGGCAATGAAAATGTACTGGAAATTAAGGTAAGAAATGCTTTAAACACTGTCTTAAATCATCAGCTCAAACTTAATTGACTTCATAGCTATGTGAATACAATTGTTGTACTTGGCCGTTGTATCTTATACAACACCAGCAAATATATAAGCTCTGAAAAACAAATCTTTTTGGCATAAAACTAAAAGATAAGAATAACCGTGGACTGCATTTTAATGAACCATTTAAAAACCCTTTCTTGTGTATGTATTAAAACGTAGCAAATGTGGGACACAAATCCATTAAAGAGGATCCCTGTGCTGCATTATCTTGCTGATGTTATACGTTTCCCCGGACATTTTACCTAAATGTGCTCATTATAAGATAAAACATAAGAGCTGTGAAAGTAAATGCATCAATTGTATCTCTGTACTTCCTTGTAATACTTGGAATTTTGTATCTGGGTGTGGTCATCTCTAAGCTAACTTGTAAATGGAACTAGATATCTGCCACCTTAGGAACATATTAGCTTCTAAATATAATTTAATAGAGAATAACAGGTCATCTTTTCTAAAGCAAGCCTGTTGCAAACAAAGAACACTAAGACCCAGAAAGGTTAAGTGATTGACAAGTGACAAAAGAGTGGCAGAATAATAAAGACTAGAGTGCAGCTTTTTTATGTCCCTTCAGTTATTTCTACTTCAAATAATAACACAGGCAAAATGCTCAAGACTTGAATTATTCATAGCTGCAGTCACTAGAAACAGCAAAATATTTATCCTTCAACATGTTGTTAAAACGTTTAGAAATTTTTTTTTCTTGAAAGATGATCTGAATGCAAATATGAACAAACATAAAGCAATAGGATAGTCTTTATTTGGGTGCAATATAGGCTTTCATGGGACATCTCCATCTAAGTAATAATATATTTCCATCAAAATTTTTCTGACTTTTTCAACAAAAATTTAACTACAGCCCAACTTATGCATATGTTCACGCTCATACAAGTTTACTAACCTCATTATTGTGTTTTGTACGATAATTAAGCAAGCCCAGCATGAAATTGAATGGAAGCCCGCTTCAATGAACAGTGTGTTTACAACAGCAAAGTCCTTTCATCTGCTTCTTTAATTAGTTTTAGAAAGGGAGAAATAAGCTTTTATCACTTCTTTTTTTTTTTCAATAAAACTAATCTAGTGTGACCTTTTGCTTTCAACAATTACTGTTTTTGCCATTTGAAAGATTCCAATTGGTTTTTCTTGATGATAACAAAGGTTTATGTGCAAATAGTTTTTACACCCAGAGAAACTCTATTTTTCTGTTTCTGTATCTATGATGAAGGGATTAGAGATAAACGGTTCTTTACCTACCCTTCCAAGCACAGTCTTTATGGAAGAGAAAACTTCTTTTTCCATAAATTAAATACCCATTATTCAACATCCTACAAAATTGCTGGACCAAGAAAAACATAATTTGGCATCATCCTCGGCCTGTCAATGGTATTCCCAGCATGGCGAAAGGGTCTTCTAGAGACAGGCACAAAACACTTTATTTTCTTGCCTATATATAGAATAACTCTTTCTCTAACAAGTGTATAGCACCTGCCACGTGACAGAATAGTAATCTAGTGGGAGCAGCGGCAGTTCAGGGAGATTATTTTAGTATCATGATTCAACATTTTTTCATACTTCACTTATGTATGAGAGGAAAGCAAAGGCATAAGAGAATATTTGTTGTGTCAGCAATCTAACTCTTTATCAATACGTTAAGTTGATCACATTAAAACTTCTACCTCTCGGCCAGGCACGGTGGCTCATGCCTGTAATCCCAGCATTTTGGGAGGCTGAAGCGGGTGGACCACTTGAGGCCAGGAGCTCGAGACCAGCCTGGCCAACATGGCGAAACCCCATCTCCACTAAAAATACAAAAATTGGCTGGGCGTGGTGGTGGGTGCCTGTAATCCCAGCTACTCAGGAGGCTGAGGGAGGAAGATGACCTGAGTCCTGAAGGTAGAGGTTGCAGTAAGCTGAGATGGCACCACTGCACTCCAGCCTGGGAGACAGAGCTAGACCCCATCTCAAAAAAAAAAAGAAAGAAAAGAAAAGAATAAAGAAAACATGTACTTCATCAATGAAAGTGCTCTGGAGAGAATCATGTGTTTAGAATGAGATATGTTCTTTATTGCCAGGAAGAGTTCATGCTCCTCATGCAGCCATGCATGCAAGAGTTCCTAGGCTGAAAAGAGATTGTGATCGTTTCCTGCCCTAGTTATGAGAGTTCCTCAATTCGTAATAAGCCCAGTGACTACACCATGGGCAAAAGGGTGAGCCAAGTTTGGATGAGAGAACACAATAGGGGTCAAGCATAAGTCACCCCTCAGAATGAATCCCAAGCCCCATGGATGGAGAAGGTAGTTTATGGCCAAGGCTTCAAGTCCCCCAAGACCAGTTGTAGACAGTGGTCATCAAAAGTAGGCACCTCTTTGTGGGTATCCATGACTCCCCAAGAACCTCTATCAACAACAGCTCATGTTTGTATGGAATTTTACAGTTGACACTGTACTTTGGCATGTTTTATTTCATTTGAGTCTCATGTGGACCCATGCAGTTGGGAGGTTAGTGATGATGACCCCCATTTGTAGATAGGTAAACAAAGGTTTAGGAAGATTAGCTGATTAGTCTTGGGTCACCCAGGGAGCAAACAGCAGAACTGGGGCCCACACTCAGGCTTCTTTGTTCCAAATTTGGTCTTCTGTCACTGCATGCACTAAATTACAGTATTTCTTATATTAACTCTCATTTAATGTATACTAAAATACCATCATAGAGACACTTTTCTATCGTGTGCTATTTATATATCTATGCAATTATTTAAGGGGAATAGCTCTTAACATTTTATAAATATCTAAAAATTGATTCTGTTTAAAGAAACTCTATATTTCTCCCTAAGTATCTTATTTCTGACTTTTTATGCATGAGCATATCTTATGAAAAGTAGAGAAGTATTCTGTTTCTTGCTGGAACAAGGACTGCCTGCCATTGCCTTGGGGGTTTATCTTATTCTGCAGCATATAGGAATCTATGGGAATAAAGATGCTTCAAAAGTTCAATCTGGAGAAGTCAGGTCAAACAAGAGAAAGGAGCACAGGAAGATGAGCCAGGGCAGGGAGCAGGGACTTGGTCTATGACATTGTCATCACAAGAACAAATGCTGAGAGCTCAGGTGGAGGTGAAGCATCAGTGTGTGGACATTGGAAGGATCAAGAAGGAAGCATGGTTCTGAATCATCCCAATCCACCTGCTGCCCAGAGCCAGCCAGAGGTTGTCCTTCTCCCTTTGAATAATTTATCTGCAACTCTCCCCCTCAATCTCAGTCAAAACCACCATGAACTCAGTTCTGAGTCCAGACAGGATAAAAGTGAAGGATTCTTTTCTCAGAGGTTATTTGGCCCAGTGTCAAGACCTATTCTTATTAATGGTGCTCATAGCTTACTCTCAAACTAGTATTTCTTTGTGCTGCCCAGGTTAATGGGCATTCTGATGTGTATATATATATATATATACACACACACACACACACACATAAAAATATATATAAATATATATATTGTTTTTTCCAGGGTAGTTTCATAGCACCTAATAGTAAAGATAGTAAAAAGTCTATTCCTGTGGTTTCGTAGTTCCTAGTAGTAAAGGTCCCCAACTAGCCAGCAAAGCCACCAGTTTAATTTTGGTTTGCCTACCTTTTCCCAAATGGCCAGGGAAGTTTTCCCCAAAATGCCTATTAACATGTGGTGGAAGTCAGTTCTGAAGTTGTCTGTGAAGGTTCATTGCTTGGTTCCTAAGTTGAGGGACTTGTGTCCTCTATGTGAAGTGTAAATCTCACCCCCTCACCACCACCTCACTAATTTCCTACTGCTGATCTCCCTGGACTTTGGACCCCCGCCTGGCTGGGTCCTGCTGCCAAACTGTACTGACTTGCCCAAACCCAGCCTGTGGCCACCTGGATGTATGAAAACTTGAAGGACGCTTCCTCTCATAATGTTATTTTTCAGATCCTACCCACTTCCACTCCCATCTGCTCGGTTCTGTAGCCATCTCAGACATGAGTCCCCAGGCCTGAATCCTGGATAGAAACATGTCACACCAGGCCAGAGTTGGCGAGGAAAGAGACTTGGTACATCCTGATATAGCACATTGGGCGTAATTAGTTTTTATTTTTGAAATGGATCCATTTTGACATTGCAGTGAGAGGAAGAAATCCTTACTCATCTTTATATTCTCAGTGACTAGAACTGTGTCTAACACACAGTAGATGGTAAGTAGATTTTGTGTCAAACGGAATTTGATTTGCTTCATGATCTAGCCCCTTTCTGGATAATAGTTTTCCATATGTAAAGCAGATAATAGTTCTTCATATGTAAAGCAATAATACCTACTTCAGGGGGAGTATATTTTCAGGATAGTATGAGATGGTTATAACTAAATTGCTCTATGTCTGTTGGAGATTAAAGATCAGAAAGCTCTCTCTTTTGTTGCTTTATTTTTAAACCCACTTATTATGATTTTAGTGACTGAAATCACCCTGAAGCAGTTGAATGACTTTTATTTAATAATAGTTAATATTCAACAATAAATATTAATGTAATTAATAGCAAAAGTTCTAAATAGAAGTTTTTTAACATCTCAATAAAGCTATGTTTATTTTCTTTTAAATGACAAAATTTAGCCCATACCTTTTGAAATTTTTTCTTTATTTGGGCCCCATTGTTATATAGAAGTGAGCTACAAGTATCACTTTTGTACTATCTGGGATTTTACACCTCTAAAACAATTATATATATACCTGATAGTAGTTGCTTATACAAGTCACTACTTACCATGTATCCTCTGGTATCTACATATAACATAAGATGTAGATATGTGATATGTGATGTGGATGTGTCATCTGTTTTTGTTTTAGAGAAGCCTCTATGCAACAACCAAGGAGATCCTAAGCCTGAAACAATAAGCATTGGAAACGCAAATGTTGTACATTCATCCCTTCCCCCAACCTTAGTTATTATCTAAGCAAGCAAGACACATTTTAGACATTTTCTCATAAATCAAACCCTACAGCTCTTTAATCTCTTTTCTTTGTCTTTCCCTGAATTCCCTACATTATGTGGATAAGGGCTTTATCCCCCTTCAGACCTAACCAACAAGTTGTCGTTTGAAGCCCTGAAGTCATCTCTTAGATTGATGTGCTTCTGTGTGTGTCGGCCTGTGTGGCTGACCTGGTTCAATGGACTACACATACTGCTTTTAGAAGTATCATAAGGATAGGGTTTGTCTATATCCATTTTATCTGAAACTCCAACATCAGGTTATAAAGAAGTATTTTCTTGCCACTTCTTTTCCTAGAGTAATAACTGCCTGACCAATCAATCTATTGAGATCCATATGAGACCATGTATGTGAATGGAGTTTGCCAAGTATTAAAGATTATATAAAACAAAGTAGCAGCATTGTAGCTATTATGGGCTGGTCTTTATCCATAAGAAAAATAGTAATATGTTTTGATATATGTCACCTCAAAATAATAGTTTGCTCAATAAATAACTGTACCCATTAGGTCTTGATATGAGAAATTATACCTAGGTTTGCACTTCTTTTGCAAGGCTACTTACTGGTTTCTCAAACAAAACGTTGATGTTTTTAAAATGCCTGATAGCAACTTCAGTTAACTAAATATGTCACATTAACTAACTTTAGAAAAATTTTTTGTGAAACTATGTAATTGTTCAAAGTAATAGAATTGTGCTCTCAAATTATAATGGTCATACAGCATCTCACATAAATTTCTTTAAAAGTGAATTCATTTATGCATAGGACTCAAGTGTGCAAGAAGGATGAAAGTAAACTACCCAACTCAAACAAAGAAAGAACATATTAATATTAGCATAACATAATACAGTGTTAATACATTAACAACGATTTAACATCAGATTTCAGGAGATGAGACCCAGGCATCAGTATTTTTTAAAGTTCTCACTGTGATTCCAAAAGCAAAGTCAAGGCTGAGAATCTCTGCATTAGGCAGCGTTAGGTAGTGCAACAACAGAATCTCTAAATTGAGTCTTTTTTGCCAAACATTGATACCCCCCGAAGACAATAGTGAGGTGATGATAGGTAAGACATCATTCTGCGTTTAAGGATGTGAAGCAAGAACCTCTTTCCTTTTCTCTAAGGTCCAATTTGATGCAAAAGCTATATAATTCCTAACTAATACGTGCCCTGAAATTGTCTCGCTCCCCTTTAGCCATCCCAATTGCCATGAAAATCAGTATCATAGAATCATGTGCCTTGGCAAACAACATGGCCTGTGTTTGCAGTATATTTATATTCTTTTGCCATTGTTAGCATTCCTGCAGAACTGTGAAGTGTTAACAACCTTTTTTTTTTTTTCTTCCAGGGAAATGATATTGACCCTGAAGCAGTTAAAGGTGAAGTGTTAAAAGTTGGAAATAAGAGCTGTGAGAATATACACTTACATTCTGAAGCCGTTTTATGCACAGTCCCCAATGACCTGCTGAAATTGAACAGCGAGCTAAATATAGAGGTGGGATTCCTGCATTCCTCTCATGATGTAAATAAGGAAGCCAGTGTAATTATGTCATTCTCAGGCTTAAAATAAATCATTAAAGCTCATTTATGTGTGGGTTTTGGCTCATCAACTCAGCCTCCATTCCTGTTGTTATTTTAGAAATAGTGAGTTTTTTTGTCACATTGTCTCCTTCCCCAAGATTGGGAGGTAGATCTCAAAAGTTCTTTCAACCCACACTGCTTCTCCATCATGCCACACTCTTCCCAAAATTTGCTGTAATTTTCAGAAGAAATAAGGATGCCTCCAAGAGTGTCCTTCTACTGCCTCCCACCACCCCAGGAGGCCAGAGCCGGTGTTCCACTGCCAATCACAGTGATCACTAATGCATAGAGTCCCATAAATAAAGGAAGGTGCATGCATCAAACAAAGTAAAATAAGGATTAAACTACTTTACAGTAGCTTTTTTCATGTAGACAGCTGAATCAAACAACCTAGAACCAAAGCAAGTTATCTTTTCTTATTCTTTTTTTAACAAATTTATTGTGATGTAATTCACATACCATGCAATTCACCCATTGAAAGGGTATATAGTTCAATGGGTTTTGGTATATTATATTGTCAATTTATTTGAATTGTGGTAAAATATATGTAATATAATGTTTGCCATTTTAACCATTTTTAAATGTACAATTCAGTTGCATTAATTTCATTCATAGTGTTGAATAACCATCAGCATAACCTAATTCCAGAACTTTTTCATCACCCCAAACAGATACTCTATAACCAATAAGCAGCAACTCCACATACCTTTCTCTCCTCCCGCTCCTGATAACTTCTAATCTACTCTCTAGCTCTAGAATTTGCCTATTCTAGATATTTCATGTGAGTGGAATCATACAATATTTGTCTTTTTGTGTGTGGCCTATTTTACTTAACATAGTGTTTTCAAGGTTCATCCACGTTGTAGCATATGTCGGTACTTCATTCCTTTTTGTGGATGAATAATATTCCATTGTATGTATCCCACATTTATCCAAGAGTAAGTGATTTTTAAAGGGTTCCTGAAGTCTTCTGAAAAGTTATGAAATGGAAAAACACACAAAAATTAGAAAATCAAAGGCTGAATCATGAGATCAGAGTTGGAATTTCAGAAGGACCATAAATCCTAAAAATCATAAAATGTTACAGCCAGAAGGGACTTCAAAGATTTCTGCTGTGTATCAAAACTGAAGTAAAAGTATTCTGAGACTTTATTGTTCCATCATAACAG
The DNA here is from genome assembly GCF_003255815.1 of Theropithecus gelada. Taxonomy (NCBI): domain Eukaryota; kingdom Metazoa; phylum Chordata; class Mammalia; order Primates; family Cercopithecidae; genus Theropithecus; species Theropithecus gelada. Next base: position 141,074,776 of record NC_037670.1, read on the forward strand.
TACAATTATTTACCTCTTATGGGAAGTCTTCTCTGCCCTCCACCCCACCGTCCAGGACAGAATTAATGTCCCATTGTCTCTGTTGATTACTATTTAGTCATACTTCTATGGCACATACCACACTGTACTGTAATCATTTATTTATATGTCTGTCTCCCCTTCTACACTTCATTCCTGTTTTTTTGTAGATCTTTTTATCCCTAATACCTAGTTACAAATCCAAACAGCTAAGTACCATATAAGTACTTCAGGGATCAGTGTCCCCTAATTATTTGAACACTGGAGCAAAATTGAGGAATCTCTTACTATCCTGAAAGCAGTTATGCCATTTGTAGAATGGCAATAACCAGGTGGTATTTGGGGCCCAAAGAGGTTGTGCTACAACCTGTATAGTATAAATGTCTATCATGGCTAAATGCTGACTTTTCTTTATTTGTCATTTTTAGTGGAAGCAAGCAATTTCTTCAACCGTCCTTGGAAAAGTAATAGTTCAACCAGATCAGAATTTCACAGGATTGATTGCTGGTGTTGTCTCAATATCAATAGCACTCTTACTACTACTTGGGCTTTTCCTGTGGCTGAAAAAGAGAAAGCAAATTAAAGGTGCATTTTTGTTACGGTTCGTTTTTAGAAGTTACCTTAAGAACACAGTCATTACAGTTTAAGATTGTCATACATTCGTGTGTGCTGTCTTATACGTAGTCCATAAAACCCATGAGTTCTGGGCACTCGGTCAAAGTCTCCTGGGACCCATGATAGCCGTCTTTAACAAGCTCTTTCTTTCTCTCTGTTTTAAGATCTGGGCAGTGAATTAGTTCGCTATGATGCAAGAGTACACACTCCTCATTTGGATAGGCTTGTAAGTGCCCGAAGTGTAAGCCCAACAACAGAAATGGTTTCAAATGAATCTGTAGACTACCGAGCTACTTTTCCAGAAGGTATATTTCAGTTTCTTGTTCTGAGAAGTACCTATACATACACCTCAGTGGGTTGTGACTTTGTTGTTTATTTTTGGTTTTGCATTTATATTTTTATAAAAACCTTAAGGAAGTATTTACCTCTGACAGATAAGTATTTGACACAGCATTAAATGGCTCTTATTTTTAAATGAACCCAGGTTCATTTAAAAATGTATATTATATTTATATTACATCATTAAAATCATATTTTAATCATATTTTAACATAAAATCATATTATATTATGATTTTACATTATGATTTTAGAGTCCATAAGCTCTCATCTCACAAAAAGGTTAATTTTGAAATCATTTGAGCAAAAGTAATTTGTTTATGATCTAAGTGCAATGGTAAGAAATTTTGAAGCTCTCTTTTACAATCCAGGAAGAGTTAAGTTACAAAATATAGTTATTTAAATGTAAGCTGGAACTGCTGCATTTTTTACCTGTTGAAGCCCAAACATTGAAACTATACTGTTAGTAATTCTTTGAAGTGTTCTCAATGAACTGTTAGCACACAACCTTTTTCCCACAGTATTCTAGGACTTGAATGTATTTTGAGACTTAGCCAAGGAAAACCTTCAATTACACTATGACAAAAAGGAGGGGTCAATATCATCAGCTTTGTAAAACACTATGCCTAGTAATGTTCAGGTTAACCAGAGCTTTTCACGTTGTTTTATTTAAATCTCCTGGTAAAAGCAAAATGTCTGTATTGTATCAGCTCCATTATCTTTAGAAGTTACAGGATGTGAGTCAAGTACAAGCATTTCCTTGGTTGAATATTTACCATTGGACAAATAAAATGAGTCATAGATCATTGAGGACACTGGAAAAGTTAGAAGTTGCTCATCCAAACAAGTTCAAGAGCAATGAAGCACTTAACATTTTAACATTTTCAACACTTACCACCTCTTGTGTTTTGAAGTTTATGTTACTTCTATGGAGATACACATAGTAAACATTGTCTTTGCCCTGATTCCATTCACCTTTAAAAATCCATTCCTTTAACCATGTGGAAAAATCAAACCTAGTTTATTGTTTTGAAATTTATATCTATTTAGTATTTTATACCCACATTTAGTATTTTATGTGCACATTTCATAGTTCTAATTTGAGAGCATTAAAATTTACAAATTTTCTTTGAAAAAAAAAAACTTACCTAATTTTCTTTGAACCTTCTTACTCAACAAAGCTCTGTCATCATTGCTAAGAAGGTTGAGTTTCACACTCTTTTCTCCACTGAGCCTGCTCCTTGGAGACATGAAAGGAAAACAGGTAAAAGAGGGTCATCTAGAGAGAATGAGAAAATAGGTGCACAGCCAAAACCTAATGAAGAGGCAACTGCAGATCTTTCCTCTCTACATCTGGTGGGGACAGCATTCTCATCAGTCTTTTTCATGGAGACCTAGAGTTCTATGTGGTGTGACACCAGGGTTGCACAATGATGGTTTCAATTGGTTTCTGCATATGTTTGAATTTAGCTGAAGAGTCACGTTGTCATGTCAAAGGACTTTTATTCATGTCTCACCAAGGATTTCCCTCAATGTCTGCACCCTTAAGCATTTAGAGCTCTGATCTCCAGATGCAAAGTCTTGGGAAGTGAGGATGAAAGAACTGAGTTTAGAGAGGCTGATTGGCATTTCCAGTCCCCTGGGGAAGGTTTGGAGACCCTGACTCCTTGGAATTAAAGGAGCAAGTACTCAGCTAGGCTCCTTCCTTCCTCACCCACCCAACATTTCAGGTACTTCCCAGATCTTCCACATCCCCTTTAAAGGTTGCACCTGTCTTGTTTCTGGCTAGTGTCTACTATAACTGGTGCCCAAATCATTGATGCCCAAAGCTTTTCTGGAACCACTTTTGACCAAGTTCGTTTATTATTAATCAAACTGTCCACTGTAGAAAATACTAAAAATGCTTAAGTGGGATTAGGAATAGTCAAGGTACTAACAGCACTCTTTTTGTGCCCTTCTCTCAGATTCTGATTCTCCTGCTTATGTGCAAACAAACGATATATTTTGGTGCCAATAGGGAACCCCCACATAACCCTCTCCCTGTGTTACATACTAATACATTTCAATACTATTCCTAGTTTATCTTCATGTCAGTTGCTGTGGCTATGATGCCCCCTCCTTGATATGTGTGAATTCCCAGTGGAAAGAGAAAGGGAAAGTGGAAAGGATGACTTCCTGGCCCTATTTGGCATTAAGAAATTGACTATCAGCACAATTTCTTCCCCTGAAATGAAAAACGTTTCTCCTTGCAAAAGGGAACTTTGCCTGAGGTTCTTACAGAGCTTTGGTTATAAAGATCAACTTACAAAGAATGCTTTCCCCTTTCGTAATGCCCTTAACTAAACAATAAGGATGGTCCACTAACCGAGACCTAACATGCCTTCTCTAAACAACAGTAACACTAAATCCAGTGCCATCACTGCACAGTGGAGAATTTACTACTAATGTGAAAAAGTTTCAGTTCTGGGAATATAACCAGTATTTACTTCTAATCATATGTGTATTTTTCCCTTGGCCAGGAATCCACAGGTTTTGCACAATTGTAATTAATTCCATTAATAAATAGTAGTCTCTCAAAAAGGCATCTTTTTCATTTTCTTACATTTGAGCTGGATTTTTGTGAGATCAGGCAATTGCTCAACTACCTTTGTTGCTTCCATTCTTAAGGACATGGTATATTCAAAAATAAACCATAAGCATGGCTTTTTCCTATTGATAAAAAGAGAAATGTCTAAGGAAATGAGGGTAAAAAGCTTTCAAAGTTAATATTTAGTCTACTTAAATGAAAATCTGTAAACATTTTATGAAATGCTTGTATATATAACTCAGTATCTTTCCCCAAGTTATTATCATCTTTATCAAACTAATTCCACTATAAAAGCTCTTCCTGTTTCAATCCCCATTAAATGAGGTTTTACTGTTGTTCTTTAATAATTTTCCTTTATCTTACAGATCAGTTTCCTAACTCATCTCAGAACGGTTCATGCCGACAAGTGCAGTATCCTCTGACAGACATGTCCCCCATCCTGACTAGTGGGGACTCTGATATATCCAGTCCATTACTGCAAAACACTGTCCACATTGACCTCAGCGCTCTAAATCCAGAGCTGGTCCAGGCAGTGCAGCATGTAGTGATTGGGCCCAGTAGCCTGATTGTGCATTTCAATGAAGTCATAGGAAGAGGTAAGTATTTCCACTCAGCTTTTTGTTAAATACGATTTTCCAGTAAGCATTTTATCTTTGGCCTTTGCAGATTAGGAACTTAGACAATGGTGAAAGCAACTGACAGAGCAGTGATAACAAGTGTACTTGATTTCTGTTCTGTAGAAATGCAGCCCTGTAAATCATATCTGTGGGGATTTGCCCCTGTGCATGGAAGCAATTGCATAATCTCCCAAACATATTAGAACTAAATCACAGTTCATCCTCATCCTGTGCATACTAGCAACTATAGTTTCTTCGAAGGTGCCATTTACTTTCTTCTAAAATTCAGGGCCAAGTGCAGTGGCTCACACCTGTAATCCCAGCACTTTGGGAGGCCAAGGCAGGCAGATCACCTGAGGTCAGGAGTTCAAAACTGTCCTGGCCAACATGGCGAAACCCCGTCTCTACTAAAAAATACAAAAATTAGCCAGCCATGGTGGTGGATGCCTTTAAGCCCAACTACTAGGGAGGCTGAGGCAAGGAGAATTGCTTGAACCTGGGAGGCGGAAGTTGCAGTGAGCCAAGATTGTGCCACAGCACTCCAGCCAGGGCGACAGAATGAGACTCTGTCTCAAAAAAATGAAGAAATGTAACTAACTAACTAAATAAATATCACTCCTTTCATTTTGAGTATTTTTATTCAATCTCTCGCCAGTCTTTCTTTACCCTGAGAACAGTGACCAACTCTACGAAGCCTGGTTTATAGCAGTTTGTACACTGCTGGACGGCATCAGAAGACAGAGAATTTATAGCATTCCCCTGATCTAAAGTAACATATATCATCTCTACAATGCACTCCAATTTCTTTATACAAAGATAAATGAATATTTGTAATAAGCTAGCCAGAGCAGCAATAACAGCTAGCATAAACAGTATTTGTGGAAATATTTAGCAGGAAAAGAAACCAATCAAAAACCGGGAAATGAACTTCACTCTTCTTGTTTTTTTTTTTTTTTTTTTTTCCGAAAAAGCTTTTACCCTTAATACTAAATGGCCTCTGATCCCTTTTATTCTATATGTGCTGCAAGAGGTTGTACAGGCATCTGCCAGTGTGATACAAGAGAAGCTGACGGCGTGATTTGCCTTATATGAACACAAGGTCTTCTCACTTTCCTGTGGTAGCATCCACACATTCTTCTGTCAAACACCCCAGGACGTAATCCTTCCCGTGCTCCTTCTTCCCCAAGAGTGGCTTCACTGTTAACAAACATCTTTCTGTTTCTCTTCAGAGCAATATATAGTTCTGTCATAGGCCTGTAAATCCCAGTAATTGCACCAATTTTAGAGTATATGGACTCACTAATTGTGTTCTAATTCTACACATTGGAAAACGCGAATTTTTTACCATGAAAGGTACTAAAATGGCAATTTTTTTGAAGTTATAATCACTAACAGCTCTATAAATATTAGCTATTATGTATTTATATGTTTTTCTCCAGGAGAATAGGAGCACTCAAAAGCATAGGTTTTATTTTATTCTTCTTTGCATTACTAGAGGGTAGCCTAATGCCTGACACTCACACACTAGGCACTCATGGTGTCTTGGCCAGCTGGATGAATTAATTAGTGAATGACTTACACAGCTATTAGACATTTGGCACCTCTGGGGAAAATTACTGCCACTCGATAAAAGGCTACCATTGGGAAAATTATGTGGTCAAAGCCAGAGAGAACTGGATGAAGTGAGTCAGGGTGAATTGGCTTCATTTGGGCAACTGCCTTTCGGTTTCTGCCAACCTGGATTACGTATTAACCAGTGACTAATGGGGAAATCCTTATTCTATAATACTAATCTTATTTTTAATGGTAACGTTTTTATTTCATTTCAGTTTATTAGAATATAGGGAGCTTATTTTATGTGTTCTTTTAGTTCTTATTCACGTGTTTATCTTAGTTCTTCATGTGGGTTAACTTTATTTTCATATTTTAAAATACTATGTCATCCTTAAAAATACATTTATTTGATGAGGCAGATGTTACTCACCTTTTCAGTGGTTCCACTATGGTTGAATATTTTATTAGATTAGCCTTTAATATGAGTCATATCACCTACAACTTATTCATGAATTAAATCATCACATTGCTTATACCCTTGGGTGAAAGGTGTCACATCTACATATATGTTTACAAACACACCTACACACCTACAGTGGTATTGTTGAAAGTATTTTTTAAACATACTCTTTTGCTGTATAGAAAGAAGAAGGAATAAAACGAAGCTCATAAAAGGCTTGATATATAATGATTTCATAATTAGATGTGATGCAGTACTAACCAAGTTCTTTCTTTTGCACAGGGCATTTTGGTTGTGTATATCATGGGACTTTGTTGGACAATGATGGCAAGAAAATTCACTGTGCTGTGAAATCCTTGAACAGTAAGTGGCATTTTATTTAACCGTGGAGTATACTTTTGTGGTTTGCAACCTAATAACTAGCTTATAATAAAATGTTGATTTACACTTTCCCCTTGTGGAAAAATCAGCTACCACTGAAATGATGGGCCTAATCCTGAAAATTTGTTTTGTTCTAGACTTTTATTGAACTATTTCCTCTGAAATGATCCCTCAGAGCCCTCATTAGTAAGGGGGTAAGAGAAATGAGGTTCTTGGATGAACTGAGTATCATTTAACTATAACTATGTTTGGCTTATAATATTTGTTTTGCAAGTGACATTTATGGAAACTATTGGAAGCATGTTGGCACATACAGTAGTAATGACTCATTTTACCCGGAGGCATTACTATAATTATTTTTTAACCACAACTTCCATTAAAAAGATAAAAAATGAAATAAGACAAACAGGAGAAAACGACACTGGCCAAAAATTGAAAAATTGTAAGTATGGTAATACCTCATTTATCCACATTTTTGGAGAATGAGGCATTCCACATACATGAACTTCCTAAATAAATGAAACTTACCCCTTTTTAGTGCTGGAACATTACTTAAAATTTTAGCTGTTATTGAGAAAATCTTTTTAAGATGAAATGCATGCTCTGTTTAAGGGAATGCTTCCAAATACAAACTAAGTCTTTATTGGTGACCCCAAACCATAATTACAGCCATAAATTACTATATTACACAAACAGTGTACTCCACATACATAGTGTCCCTGGCTCTGCCTGTGTTGACAGATCTCACATGCTTGCATTTTCTACTCCCATTTCTCATTTTCTGCTTGCAAATTGCAGCAGCCTGAAAAATGGTAACCAACTTTACTACAAACTTTACATGGGACTTAATGAGCTTTAAGTGCACAAATGAAAGGTTTTCCTGCAAGATACTTTACTGCCACGACTATTTCAGTCTTTTTAAAATATAAATCGACATGCTAAATAGTGTTCTACATGGTTAATTTTGTTGGAAGTCTGACCATGAGGGAAATAAAGGTACAGTCTTTATGAAACCTAAGTACAAACTTTGCACCAAGTTTATAGGAGACAGTCTGGTGGCTGACTGGACACTATCTTGCAAAAGTGGGTGTAGGTGACTGGAAGGCATAGTGCAGAGTGGCATCATTCACTCAGATGTGTTATAAAATGAACACTCTGCAGTCAAACCCTCAGGACAAGATGCTAACTGTATGGCTTTCCATTTCATTGCTCTTCCTATCTAAATTTGACAAAGTATTCACTGTTCCATAATGAAGTTAATGTCTCCACCACTGGATTTCTTAGGAATCACTGACATAGGAGAAGTTTCCCAGTTTCTGACCGAGGGAATCATCATGAAAGATTTTAGTCATCCCAATGTCCTCTCGCTCCTGGGAATCTGCCTGCGAAGTGAAGGGTCTCCGCTGGTGGTCCTACCCTACATGAAACATGGAGATCTTCGAAATTTCATTCGAAATGAGACTCATGTAAGTTGACTGCCAAGCTTACTGACTGGCAGACTAGCTGTAAGCCAGCCATCCCTTCAAAATAGGCCTGCTGTGAGTCTTTAAAAAGCTAGTAGCCAAAGATGCACATTTAAAATGTTAGCATCATTCAATGTACCTCAAAGTCTTCTATCCTGGTGGGAAATAGTGACACCCGGAAGGGTTTCCTGGACCGGTGATTCTCACTTGCTCTGCAAGCAACCTTGTTCTACCTTCCCCCTGATAGGGACATTTAGTCATCTTTGCATGTCTACTGTGTGCCAGAAACTGTGCACAGCACAGGAGAAGTGGAAGCTGAGCAAGCTTCAGCCCATATGGAATGTTAACTCTAGAAGGCATTGAAAAACTAACTCCAGGTGCGTCCCTTGCTGTTCCTCGCCCTTGCCATCCACTCTCATACCTCAGGACCTTTGCACTTGTGCTCCCTCGGCCTGGAACACTCTCCCCGCAAATAGCCACATATCTCACTTCCTCATCTTCTTCAGCTCTTGGCCGTAATGTCATCTTCAACATAAGCCTTCCCTAATCTGTTTAAAAATTGCAACTGACCACCCACCCTCATGGCTACAGACTCCTCTTCCCTGCTGTATTTTCCCCCATCACACTTACCATCATCTGATACACAAGGCCTGAGCTGTTCAATACTATGGCCATGAACCACATGTAAAAGGAGGCTAGTTTGAACTGAAGTGTGATGTATGGTGTAGAATACATCCCAGATTCTGAATACTTAGTATTAAAAAAAGGTGAAATATCTCACTAGTAGTTGTTTATATTGATTACATGCTGAAATATTTTGGATTTTTGGGGTTGAAATATATATTGTGAAAATTAATTTCACCTGTTTCTTTTTATTTTTGAGTATGGCTACTAGAAAATTTTAAATTACGTGTGTGACTTGCTTTATATTTCTATTGAATAGCACTGTTAGTAGATAATAAACAAATAAACAATAGCTATATAGATGTACATATAAGCATATATATGTACACACAACCTCATCCCATTAGAATGGAAGCTCATGAGGGTAGGATTTTTGTGTATTTTGTTCACCGCTATGGCTCCAACACCTAAAACAGTGTTTAGCACATAGACTGTCAGTAAATAGTTATTGAATGAATCAGCTAAGGGTTACAAAACGAGGTTCTTAGGTTCTTGCAAGTGGTAGATTCTTTTCATGACATTTATGCCAGGACTTAAAAGTCGCCAGGCCAGGACAAGGGAGGGTGGGAAGAAGAATCTCAAGAACTGAATTCATAGATGGCCTCAGGCTCTGTCTTTGTTCCTGCTCTCCAAGTCTCTGTGGGAGATAATGAAGTTGATCAAAAGCAACTTTATAAATATGGGGTCAAATTATCAGAGAAAATAAGCTCTAGGAGAGTAATGAGATACTACTCAGCCAAAAGAATAAAACATTCCCTGGTAGTGAACTTTTGCAGATAAGGCGAATTGACCTTACAAAGCACACAGCTGCCCTGACAGACTCCACTTTCCCGCTTCAACTTTTGTTATTACCCTGATGGATTAATGTGGCTGGAGGTACTACCTTCTCTAGGGTACTGCTACCCCAGGATTAAAGCATGATAGAGATTTCTTGTTATCCAGAACAGAATAGTGCCATGGCCTTTTTTAATCCAAGGAGTTGATACTGAGAACAACCACAAACCCAGATGTGTCTTAAAGAGAAACCTAAAACCAGAAACTGGCCTTTCTCTATGCTGTGTGCATTGAGGGGGGCTACAGCCCTTTTGCAGGATTCCCACTGACTACATCTTGCACTGACAAACTCCTCAGTGACTGTTGAAGGAGAATACCCCGTTCCTGATTGCCAGCCAGTGACATCACCAGACTTGAGAGCTGAGTGGTTTGGGTTGATTTCTTTCTGAGCCTCCTCTATTCACAGCGTGTTTCTGATGTTCTGACATCTTGGGCCTTACTGACCCTGGAGGAACTGTCCCTCCCAGGGCTAGCTAATTCCTACAAATAGTAAACAACTTGCCTTCAAAGCATACCTGCCTTGTGCAAACCAACCAATCCAGAGCCCTTACCTAACCTCCTCCTTTATCAGACTCTTACGCTTTGGGCCACTATCCACCTGCCCTAATCACCCCAGGGCCCAGTTCCAGACAACTAGAACTGTCTTCGGAGCCTGCTGAAATACTCCAGATTGGCCAGCTCCAAACCTGCTTACCCTGCCTTACCAGTTTCTTCCCAGGGAAACCACAGTGAAGGCTCTTGCTCATGTTTCTCCCCTCACTCTCCCTGCCTCCAGACCCCAGGGCTTCCCCCATGTGACCCTGCATGACAGGGTGTTCCCCCTCCTCTTGCAAACTGTGAGTAGTAAACTATCTTTTCAATGGCATTGGTCTCCTGTTCTGTTGGCCTCATCATACCTGGAAAATAATGAAACCACATTTTAAAACATCTCCATTTTCCCATCTGGAAAATGGAGCCTATAACACCTGCCTGACAGAAGTGCAGAAGTAGCTGTAATTTATGAAAACAACTAGCCTGGTGTTTTGCATACAATAAATACTTAACAAATGGTTGATCTGTCAATGGGGCACACTTTTCGTTGTTGTTGTTTTGTTTTTTGGTTTTGGAGACAAGGTGTCTGTCGCCCAGGCTGGAGTGCAGTGGCACAGTCATAGTGCACTGCAGTATCCAACTCCTGGGCTCAAGTGATCCTCCCTCCTCAGGCTCCTAAGCAGCTGGGACTACACGTGCACACTACCACACCAAGCTAATTTTTTTGTGGACGGTGGATGGAAGTAAAGACAGGATCTCACTGTGTAGCCAAGGCTGATCTCAAAATCCTGGCCTCAAGCCATCCTCTTGCCTTGGCCTCTGAAAGTTTTGGAATTACAGGCTTGAGCCACCAAGCCCAAACTAATTTCTGAGACAAAATAATTTTTTATAAATAAACATTTCAGAATTCTAAGATCAAAATTAGAACAGTAGATGCTTAGCTTATGCTTTTCTAACTCTCTTTGATTGCAGAATCCAACTGTAAAAGATCTTATTGGCTTTGGTCTTCAAGTAGCCAAAGGCATGAAATATCTTGCAAGCAAAAAGTTTGTCCACAGAGACTTGGCTGCAAGAAACTGTATGTAAGTATTAGAATCTCTGTGCCCACAGTCCAAATTAAGTGACAAGGAGGAATCTGTTTCCCACTGTTCAATGCTACTTAGGCTGTTTTCTCTTCTCATGCAAAAGTCCTTTATTTCTGTTACAATTTTAAATCGATGTGTAAGCCCTGGGGATGTGGGTGGGACTTTCAGACTTTATCCAACAGAGAATTTAAAAGGATTCTCCATAGGGGGTCTTAAACAGCTGTTGTGTACTTTTGCTTTTCTCAGTCCTTCCCTCCAGTAGCTCTCAATGTTGTGGTTTCACACTGCATTAGTGTTGGGGAGGGAGAACTTGATCTTCAACATTTGACAGTGAAAAGGAGAGGGCTGGGAACACAAATACCAACATATTGCAACTTCCCAAGAGTGGATTTGAAGCCAGCCTGCAGAAGCCCTACCAAAAATGGTATTTGGGAATGAATATACAAAGAACTTTATTTGTGTCTGGCTGCCTGGCTATATAATACAACAGTCAACAGTTTGTAATTGAGTTCATGTTTTCCCTTGCATAGCACTGATTCATGACTTATGGTATGTGTGAATGAAAGAGCTGTGCTATTAATTTCCTACCTTGGTTTTGGTCAATGTAACAACATAAAAGCCAGCTTAAACAGAGGATGCATAGCTCCAGATAGCGGAAATTGATTTTTGTTGAACTTTGCTGTTTTTCTTAGATGCTTCACTGTGTATTCTAGTTCTCTGTTACCTCAGTGGTGGGATATATGAGTTTTGTGTGCTAACCTAGCTCATTTAAGAATGAAAAAGTAAAGTATCAGTCCCCTGTCATGCTCTCCCATAAAATTGAGTATCACTAATAAGTTGACAAGTGAAGACTGGTGATTGCTTGGGTAGTCAATTGGCGTACTCCCTTTAGCAACCAAAGTAAACCCAGAGGGGAGACAAACTTACTACTGCAGATCTACATTAAAGCAAAAAGGACTTTCTCACGCCATACAATTCATGATCTCTTTCCTCAGCCTGTCGAACTGGCAATGTCAATGTCAAGCATTTTTATTCAAGAATTCTGTTGTAATTTAGTGTTAGTCAATAGAGGCTAGATGAAGTATTTCCTTCAGAAGTTACGGATTTCAAATACTGAAGCCGCTTGTTTAATCTGTAGATATTCAGCATCATTGTAAATTATTCTGTTTCAACCACGGGTAATAATTTTTGTCCTTTCTGTAGGCTGGATGAAAAATTCACAGTCAAGGTTGCTGATTTTGGTCTTGCCAGAGACATGTATGATAAAGAATACTATAGTGTGCACAACAAAACAGGTGCAAAGCTGCCAGTGAAGTGGATGGCTTTGGAAAGTCTGCAAACTCAAAAGTTTACCACCAAGTCAGATGTGGTAATGTATTGGTTTCTCTGACTTTCTCCTCTTTTACTTTCATATCCAACTTTTTTTGAAATTTTATCACTACTTAATTTAAAAAAAATTCAACACCACCAATTCCAGTTTTCTTCATATGTAAAAATGAACTTGTCTGATATGTACACATTGTATATTTTCATAAATTCACTCATTTATTCAAAATATTTGTTGAGTGGGGCAACGTATTGGCTCATTAGGAAGCCCAGAGCTGAACCAGGCATGAACCCTTTCGGCCAAGAACTTTGGCTCTGAAGGGAAGAGATGAGATGGTCAACAATGACTGTGACACAGGTGGCCTGGAATGAGCCCTGATTCTCATAGCCCCAGGCGAGCAAGAATTCCACATCAAGAAGTCTGGAAGCTGTAACTGAGGCAGTCTAGCAGTGAGGGCATGATCCCTGGGCCTAGCTAGTAAAGTGACTTCCCTTATCTACAAAGGCCATCCTTCTTGCACAGAACCAGCCCTCAAAAGGCAGGCACCTGAGTGCTGAGGCTGTGAGAAATACTCACCTGGGCAGCCAGATTCACCACATTCCCCTTTCACCCTAAGGAGAAGTGGCATTTGAATTGGGTTAAAGGATAGCAGGTTTGGAATTGGGCAGCTGGGCAATGGAAATTCCAATCCACGTGTGGCAGAAGAGCAGGAAAGTATAAGCACCTGTAAAGTTCTAAGAAAACAATACTTAGTTGATCATTTGGCAAGAACAGAAAACACAGAGGGAAGTTATGAGAATAAACTGAGAAAAATATACTAGGTCATAGAGTTCCTTGAAAACCGAACTAGAGAGTATGGAATTTATTCTCTGGTAATGTGGAAACAAAACTGTAGTCAGACTAGACTGCAATCTTTCATCATTGTATTAGTCTGTTCTCGCACTGCTATAAAGAAATACTGAGCCTGGGTAACTTATAAAAAGAGATTTAATTGGCTCACAGTTCTGCAGACTCTACAGGAAGCATGGCTGGGGAGGCCTCAGGGAGCTTTTACCTATAGCAGAAGGCAAAATAGGAGCAGGCATTTTACACGGCAGGAGCAGGACCAACCAACAAGGCTGGGGGAGGTGCCACGCACTTTTAAACAACCAGATCTCCTGAGAACTCTATCACAAGAACAGCAGCAAAGGAAGAAATCTGCCCCCATGATCCAGTCACCTCCAACCACATCCCTGCCTCAGCATCGGGGATTACAATTTAACATGAGAGTTTGGTGGGAACACAGAGTCAAATCATATCATTCCGCCCTGGTTCCTCCCAAATTTCACGTCCTTCTCACATTTCAAAACACATTCATTCCTTCCCAACAGTCCCCCAAAGTCTTCATTCATTCCAGCATCAGCTAAAAAGTCCAAGTCTAAAGTCTCATCTGAGACAAGGCAAGTCCCTTCTGTCTATGAGCCTGTAAAATCAAAAACAAGTTAGTTGCTTCCAAGATACAATGAGGGTACAGGCAGTGGGTGAATGCTCCCATTCCAAATGGGAGAAATTGGCCAAAATATGCAAGTCCGAAACCCAGCAAGGCAGTTATTAAATCTTAAAGCTCCAAAATAATTTTTTTGACTCCATGTCTCATATCCAGGGCACACCGATGCAAAGGATGGGCTCCCAAGGTCTTGGGCAGCTCTGCCCCTGTGGCTCTGCAGGGCTCAGCCCCATGGCTGCTTTCATCGGCTGGCATTGAGTGCCTGCAGCTTTTCCAGGCACAGGGTGCAAGTTGTTGGTAGATCTGCCATTCTGGGGAATGGAAGATGGTGGCCCTCTTCTCACAGTCCCACCTGGCAATACCCCAGCACTGAGGGGAGGTCTCAGGGAACTTTTTACCCATGGCAGAAGGCAAAGCGGGAGCAGGCATCTTACATGGCAGGAGCAGGACCAAGATGGGGACAAGCTCTCACCAAGGGGAGAAGTGCCACACACTTTTAAACAACCAGATCTCCTTAGAACTTTATCGTGAGAACAGCACTAAAGGGAGAAATCTACCTCCATGATGCAGTCACCTCCCACCAGGCCTCAGCTCCCACACTGGGGATTAAAATTCAACATGAGATTTGAATGGGGACACAAATCCAAACCATACCAATCATTCTCTAAGACGACTTGAAAGGAAAAGAATGAGAGCCAGCTCTCTAGTATCTCTTCTTAAAAGGGCACGAATCCCAGCATGAAGGCCCACCCTCATGACCTTATCTAAACTGAATTACCTCTAAACGACCCCATCGTTAAACATTGTCACACTGTGGCTTAGAACTTCAACATATGAATTTCCGGGGAACACAATTCAGTCCATAGCAGGGGTCAAGGCTGGGAATATGCTTTTGAGAGTCCAAAAGCAATTATTCAATAGAACCTACGTATACAAAGTGAAAGAGAAAAGCAGTGAGGTAAGGGACCCAGGAGCAGAGACCACCGTGAAAGTCAGAGGAAGAGAAATTTTCAAGGAGAATTTGGATGCTCAACAGAGCCAACTGCTACTCAGTACACCAGAAGGGTCTTGGAAGCTGAGTAACTTGAGTGCTTTGGCAGTCTAGAGTGTGCTGAGGAGCCCAGGTGTTGAACGGACTGGAGAGTACACTTATTCTATTCACATGTTGTAAGTCGGAGGACTGTGATGTCTGGAGGTAGAGAAACATTTGATGTTTCAGTCCTTGAGGATAACAACTAAAAAAGAAAAATGTGCAAACAAGGTAGTCAGAAAATAATGTTCACGGGGGACATGCACTTGAAGAGAAAGGGTTGGTAGCTTTTGAGAGATGGTGGGATAGAGATCTGAGTGTGACATGGGAAGCAAGAAGTCATCTCATCCACCTCTCTGTGAATCAGCAAGAGGGAAAGGTGTGGCCCCTATTGGCAAGAGTTTCAAAGAAATTGTGGCTTCAAGTGAAAGCTGAGTTTCAGTTCCTGTGAGGAGGTAGGGGAGCTATTAGAGAATAAGTTGAAGTGACTGGGGGTTTGTTTTCAATAAGTAAGTAGGTCACAGGTCATGATGGAGGACCAGGACTTCAGCATGCATGAGACTGATAAGAGAAAGTGATAGTGCAGGGTAGAGCTTAATGCCTGGTATTTTGATCCCGAAAGATTCTGAAAGAGATGAAAGAAGTGGATGCTAGAGAGGGAGACTGGGGACATGTTAGTGACAGTGGCAGGTAAAGGCAAAAGATAGGGAGAATTAACCCATCCTCCAAGAACATGCTGTTCATTCAGACTTGAGTGTTAGTCTGCCATTAAAAGCCCGAGCCAACCCTTACAACTCAATAAGACTGTCTTAATCTGTTTTGTGCTGCTATAACACAACACCACAAATTGGGTGGTTTATAATGAACAGAAATGTATTTGGCTCACAGTTCTGGAGGCCAGGAAGTCTAAGATCAAGGGGGGCAC
The DNA here is from genome assembly GCF_003255815.1 of Theropithecus gelada. Classification (NCBI taxonomy): domain Eukaryota; kingdom Metazoa; phylum Chordata; class Mammalia; order Primates; family Cercopithecidae; genus Theropithecus; species Theropithecus gelada. Next base: position 141,090,711 of record NC_037670.1, read on the forward strand.
ATCTACTGAGGGTCTTCTTGCTGTGTCATAACATGGTGGAAGGCATCACATGGGTGTGAGAGAGTGCAAGAGAGAGCAAGAGGTGACCAGACTCTCTATTACAACAAACCCCCTTCCACAATAATGAAGTAACTCCCAAGATAATGACATTAATCCACTCATGAGAGTAGAGCCTCATGACCTAATTCCCTCTTAAAGGTCCCTCCTCTGAACACTGTTGCATTGGGAGGGGATTAAGTGTCCAACACATGAACTTTGGGAGACACATTCAAACCATAGCAAAGGCAAAATTACTCAATTTTTTTAAGTAAGCAAAAGATTTGAATAGACATTTTACCAAAGAGATGTATGAATAGCTAGCTCATGAACACATGAAATGAAACATATGCCTACATAAAGATTTGTACATGAATGATCACAGTAGTTCTCTTCATAATAGCCAAAAGCCAGAAGCAATCTTAATGTCCATCAACTAGTGAATGGATAAACAAAATGTGTTGTGTCCATACAGTGGACTAAACCATTCATCAACATAAAGGAATTACTGATGCCTACTACAGTATGATAAACCTCAGAAACATTGTTAAGTGAAAAAAGGCAGATAAAAAAATTACATGTTGAATGGTTCCATTTATATGAAATTTCTAGAAAGAGGCAGAACTATAGAGTCAGAAAACAAATCACTGGTTGCTTGGGGCCAAGAGAAGGAGTGAAGATAAACCACAAATGGACATGAGAGAATTTTCTGGAATGTTGAGATGACCTAAAACTGGACTGTGATGATATGATAGCTGCACATCTATATAAATTTACTAAACATCATTTAATCACTTTAATTTACTAAACATCACCAATCACTTAAAATTGGTGAATTTTGTGATCTATAAATTATACCTCAAAAAAGCTGATTTATATAAAAGAGCCTGATGAAATTTTGGATGTTTACGGCAAGTGTTGGGATTCTAAGTTTCTTGACAGCCACATACACACAACAATACCGCCACCTCCCCAACAAACACACACAGACAGCAAGAGGCCAAGGCTTCCCCCATAGCCACAGTCACTCATATACTTGACTGGAAATTTACGTAGGTTTCTGTAGATAGGATGGTGCTATTTCTCTCTCGCTCTCATTGAAAGACACTATGTTGTGCTACATAAAGGCTGAAGCTAAATAATCTGTACGTAATGCTGCTTTGGGAAATGGTTACTGACTGCGTGGATAAATTTGCACAGTGTTTTACTTCCAGGACAGCAGAATCTTGAATGTTGACATGGAACATTTCCAAAAGCATGTAATGAGCTGTGTGTATGTTGAAACCTATGACCAAAAACTTGCCTGCTTGTAGATTGGGTTTTCTTTCTAGAAAATGCCAAAATGGAGTTTGGCTAAAGTCTGAATACTCTTTAAGTCCATTCAAACAAAATCGGAGTGTCACTACACTTGAAATCACTCACACCCTCCTCTGATCCCTTTTGCAATGGGTATTGCAATTGTATTACACATTGTTTCACACTTAATACAAGTTCTTCCATTAAACTGTGTATTGACTTCCTTGTTCTCAGCTCTTATCTGCCTCATCTTTCTGAAGTATTTAACATTATCGTAATGCTCATTTTTCTTGAAATTTCCTCTTCCTTTGGTTTCTGGGACACCGAGCCTTCTGGTGTTCCTCCTGCTTCTAGGTTGTTTTCTTTATCCTCAATGGCTTCTCTTCCTTCTCTCTTCCTTCTCTCAGATGTAGCTGTCTCCCTGGACATCCTCCACCAACAATTGGAACCAGTCCCATCAATAACCACCTTTGATTCTCTCTACCTGGATGTCATCATCAATGTCACAAATTTACCACGTTCAAAATCAAATTCTTTCCTGCCAAACCCTCAATTTCTCACCTCCTGGCTTCGATTAATGGCATCACCATTGTGTAATCTACCCACTCATCATTCTTTTTAGTGTTCAGTTCTTCAAGTTTTGACAAATGCATGCAGTTGTGTAACCACCACTCTAACTATCAGGTCATAGAACGGTTTCATCATCCCAGAAAATTTTCTTATGCTCCTTTGTAGTCAACCTCTACCCTATTCCCAGGACCTGGAAATCAGAAAATCAGATTTATTTTCTGTCTCTAGAGTTTTACTTTTTCTAAAATGTCATATAAATGGAATCATGCAGTCAGTAGTCTTATGAGTCTGTCTCCTTTTACTTCGCATATTACATTTGAAAGCCATCCATGTTGTTGTATCAGTAGTAGCAATGTATCAGTAATTCATTCCTTTTTTATTGTGGCAAAAAAATACATAAAATTTACCATCTGAACCACTTTTATTTTATTTTAAGTTCCAGGGTACATGTGCAAGATGTGCAGATCTGTTACATAGGTAAACGTGTGCCATGGTGGTTTGCTGCACCTGTCAACCCATCCCCTAGGTATTAAGCTCGGCATGCATTAGTGCTGGGATTACGGACGTGAACCACCTTGTCCTGCCCTGCCTAACCCACTTTGAACATTTAAAAACCTCCACAGCACAGACTCATTTCAATCTTATGGGTTCCTAATCTCTTCCCCTACTCCAACATGTCAAGCAACGTGAACTATTATACTTATGGTTTAATAAGAACACATATGCAGCCAGGCATGGTGGCTCATGCCTGTAATCCTAGCACTTTGGGAGGCAGAGGAGGGTGGATCACCTGAGGTCAGGAGTTCGAGACCAGCCTGGCCAATATGGCAAAACCCCTTCTCTACTAAAAATACAAAAATTAGCCGGGCATGGTGGTGGGCTCCTATAATCCCAGCTACTCAGGAGGCTGAGGCAGGAGAGTCACTTGAACCCGGGAGGAAGAGGTTGCAGTGCACCAAGATTGCACCACTTCACTCCAGCCTGGGCAAAAGAGCAAAACTCCATCTCAAAAAAAAAAAAAAAAGAAAGAAAGAACACATGTGTACTCTTACAACTGGCCCCACCCCCTCCCTCCAAAACTGTCTCTCTGCCCTCATATTACCTGCACCTGTAAAATAAAGTCTCCCTGTTCCTCAAGACCCACCTTACTGTCACTCTTTTCCTGCAGCCTTTCTCAGTACCCTACTATTATCTCTTTGACTTTTGGCAACCTTTGTACCTCTTTGATGTTACTGCTCTATATTACAGCCATTATCTTATTGTCCTGTGTGACAGTTACCTGCACAATTCTGTTAACCCTGTTCATTCAGCCCTGGGACCTATCTAGTAACGTGAACAGTACCCTACTCGTATGTGATCAAGGGTCAATTGATACTTGTTAAATTGATTTTAAATATTAGTGCATATTCTGGGACTTGAAAGTTAACACAATGATGTTGTCAGAAGTGATTGCTAAGATTTTCAGGCTTTGAAAACTTCTGTTTTGCAAAGCTGAATTAGACAGCAAAGTCCCGTAGCTCCCTTCTGGCAAGGGGTTTGAGTTTTCTGTTGAGATCAAGGCAGTCAGCAGCCTTCAAGGGTTCTTGCACTTGGGCAAAGAAGTCATTAGTGGAAATTCATATCAGCAATTACAGCATCTACCTCATTTCTTTCTTTCAGTCGCAGTGTTCAAAGGCAGGCTTTATTCTCCTTCGTGCTGGGTACTACAAGCTACACTTGCCTCTCAGTTTTATGTTTTCCTACTCCAGCTGTCGGATGTGGATTTTCCTTCTGCTCCAAGCTTCCTTCATTTCTTCCTCCTTATGCTTCCTACTCTTAGAGTGGCCTGGAAGTGTTGCTGGGCAAGAACTGTCCCCCAGGTGCTCTCCACAGGGGCAGCCTCAGGCCATGCTGACTCTCCTAGTGTCATTCTTGCGTGGGCACATGTCCGGGGGAGATAATATGTATGACCTGGTGTATCCTGAGCACAGTGTTTTAAATCAAGAAATTGCATGTTTAGTGAAGTTCAGTAGACCAAACAAGACCTAAGGGTCAGGAACTCTTAAATGTTTATCCCATTGTGGATTCAGATGTATTGGGGAATTTTAGCAAGTCATTTAACCTCTCCGTGTCCCTGTGATCTTCCTATATAGTACTGATATGGCTATTTTATAAGAATCTAGTACTTTAACATTTTCATGTGACAGTTTTATTGAAATTAATTTTCAATAGAGAGACTTGTTGCCTGCAGTTTTATTATTTCTGATTTTTAATATGGATTTTTACTTATGCAGATTTAGATCTTCCCTTTTAATATTAACCTTTCAATGTGGTTACATTTCTTAAAGAGTACTTATGTTCATTTTGAAACCACACAAATTTAAATTTTGGGAGGCTTTCTTCTTCTTTTACAAGTAATGTACAATTGTAGCGAAGCTCTCAGAAAAGAAAAGGATAGAAACATGTTAGTGCTTTGAAACTGCAGGAGAGAATTTGGAAGAGGTATTCTACTAACTACAGATGGAATCTTCGTCATCATGTGGACTTCAGATATTCTTTTTGGAAACTCTAAACCTTACCTGTTTAAACAAGTCATGAAATGTATAACTTAATAATTGCCTTTAAGAAAATTGTTGCCCAAAACAGAAACCATATTGAATATGTAAAGCCAAGTTTAGTTACCAAGACCTCCTGATTTCCTTTCGTATTTCTATGGTCACATCTCTCACCTGGACTGTCCTGTTTCTTGTTTTACTAGTGGTCCTTTGGTGTGCTCCTCTGGGAGCTCATGACAAGAGGAGCCCCACCCTATCCTGACGTGAACACCTTTGATATAACTGTTTACTTGTTGCAAGGGAGAAGGCTCCTACAACCTGAATACTGCCCAGACCCCTTGTAAGTAGTCTTTCTGTACCTCTTACATTCTTTACTTTTACAGAAATGCCTGCCTTCAAAGGGTCTCTTACAGCATTTCTTTCTTTTTGAAACAGATATGAAGTAATGCTAAAATGCTGGCACCCTAAAGCAGAAATGCGCCCATCCTTTTCTGAACTGGTGTCCCGGATATCAGCGATCTTCTCTACTTTCATTGGGGAGCACTACGTCCATGTAAACGCTACTTATGTGAACGTAAAATGTGTCGCTCCATATCCTTCTCTGTTGTCATCAGAAGATAACGCTGATGACGAGGTGGACACATGACCAGCCTCCTTCTGGGAGACATCATAGCGCTAGTAATATGTCAAAGCAACAGTCCACACTTTGTCCAATGGTTTTTTCACTGCCTGACCTTTAAAAGGCCATCGATATTCTTTGCTCTTGCCAAAATTGCACTATTATAGGACTTGTATTGTTATTTAAATTACTGGATTCTAAGGAATTTCTTATCTGACAGAGCATCAGAACCAGAGGCTTGGTCCCACAGGCCACCGACCAACGGCCCGCAGCCGTGACAACACTCCTGTCATATTGGAGTCCCAAAACTTGAATTCTGGGTTGAATTCTTTAAAAATCAGGTGCCACTTGACTTCATACAGGAATCTGAAGCAGTGAATTTTGAGGGCTTCTCGATCACAGAAAACTCAGAAGAGATAGCAATGTTCAGAACAGGCGTGGCAGCCCCAGAACAGGCCACTCATTTAGAATTCTACTGTTTCAAAAAACTTTTGTGTGTTGTATGATCAATAACATTTTTCATTACTGATGGTGTCATTCACCCATTAGATAAACATTCCCTTTTAAATTTTTGTTTGTTTGTTTTTTGAGACAAGGTCTCGCTCTGTTGCCGGGGCTGGAGTGCAGTGGCATGATCATAGCACACTGCAACCTCCACCTCCCAGACTCAAGCCTCCCAAATAGCTGGGACTACAGGCACACACCACCATCCCCGGCTAGTATTTGTATTTTTTGTAGAGACGGGGTTTTGCCATGTTGCCAAGGCTGGTTTCAAACTCCTGGACTCAAGAAATCCACCCACCTCAGCCTCCCAAAGTGCTAGGATTACAGGCATGAGCCACTGCACCCAGCCCTTTTAAATTTTTGTATAGACATTCCTTTGGTTGGAAGAATATTTATAGGCAATACAGTCAAAGTTTCAAAATAGCATCACACAAAATGTGCTTATAAATGAACAGGATGTATTGTACATAGATGACATTGAGAAGATTTGTATGAAATAATTTAGTCATCATGAAATATTTAGTTGTCATATAAAAACCCACTGTTCGAGAATGATGCTACTCTGATCTAATGAATGTGAACATGTAGATGTTTTGTGTGTATTTTTTTAAATGACGACTCAAAATAAGACAAGTAATTTGTTGATAAATATTTTTAAAGGTAAGTCAGCATGTTTGTAAAGCAGGATACATCTTACTAAAAGGTTCATTGGTTCCAATCACAGCTCATAGGTAGAGCAAAGAAAGGGTGGATGGATTGAAAAGATTAGCCTCTGTCTCGGTGTCAGCTTCCCACCTCACAAGCAATTGGAAACAAAACTTTTGGGGAGTTTTATTTTGCATTAGCGTGTGTTTTGTGTTAAGCAAAACATACTTTAGAAACAAACAAATGAAAAAGGCAATTGAAAATCCCAGCTATTTCACCTGGATGGAATAGCCACCCTGAGCAGGACTTTGTGATGTTTCATTCTGTGGAATTTTGTGCTTACTACTGTATAGTGCATGTGGTGTAGGTTACTCTAACTGGTTTTGTCAATGTAAACATTTAAAGTGTTATATTTTTATAAAAATGTTTATTTTTAATGACATGAGAAAAATTTTGTTAGGCCACAAAAACACTGCACTGTGAATATTTGAGAAAAGGTATGTCAGACTGGGATTAATGACAGCATGATTTTCAATGACTGTAAATTGTGATAAGGAAATGTACTGATTGCCAATACACCCCACCCTCATTACATCACCAGGACTTGAAGCCAAGGGTTAACCCAACAAGCTACAAAGAGGGTGTGTCACACTGAAACTCAATGATTGAGTTTGGCTGTTGTTGCAGGAAAGTGATTATAACTAAAAGCTCTCTGATAACGCGGAGACTTACCAGAAGACACAAGGAATCGTACTGAAGAGCTATTACAATCCAAATATTGCCATTTCATAAATGTAACAAGTAATATTAATTCACAGAGTATTGTCAATGGTGGATGACAAAAGAAAATCTGCTCTGTGGAAAGAAAGAACTATCTCTACCAGGGTCAAGAGAATGAACACATCAAGAACAGAAAAAAACTCGGGAAAACATCCCATCAACAGGACTACCCACTTGTATATACATTCTTGAGAACACTGCAATGTGAAAATCATGTTTGCTATTTATAAACTTGTCCTTAGATTAATGTGTCTGGACAGATTGTGGGAGTAAGTGATTCTTCTAAGAATTAGATACTTATCACTGCCTATACCTGCAGCTGAACTGAATGGTACTTTGTATGTTAATAGTTGTTGTTCTGATAAATCATGCAATTAAAATAAAGTGATGCAACATCTTGTATACTGATAGTTGGTTATTGCCAGTCATGCTTGATTACCTACATTTGCATAATGATAGAGGAAGCCTAAGATTGATTTCACCTGGCTGCATGGAGCTCATCCATATAGGAGAGCCTTAGTCAAGTGAATGCTGAGGAAGCAGTAAAACAACATGCATCCCCAAATCTCAGGAAGTCTCTGTCTTTCCAAGGGTTTGGTCTAAGTTGCTGATTACCTGCATTTTTCTGACGATCTTTCAACTGCTAGAGCACCTGGTTCCTGTTTTATCATGGTGCTCTTCTCCAGCAAGGTGTGCCCTTAGACTAGAAGACACAAAAATGGAGCAGCAGCCCCACCGTTGGTACACAGATACCTAGGTGCGGGTTGGAGAGAGAGGCCTTCTTGCCCCATCAAAACTACTCTTTGTCTATACAAGTGCCTACCCTTTTACCCCCAGTTACCAGAGAAATTACCTTCAGGTCATCTCCAAGTATATTCTTGTAATGGTAAGGGAATTCAAAGGTGATAGTTTCAGCCATCTAAGAATTGTGTGACACTTTGGGGTAATCTAATTTTTTAAAAACCCAATTTAAAAGAATGCCTACAAAATACAGTGGAGACTGACTCTTTACTGGGAGATAATTCAATCCCCGCTCACGGCCAAACTCTCTCCTACTCAAAAGATGCATTTCCACAGGAAGTTCATTCCAACTCTCTCCCATAAGGACAAGAACCTGTCACCTTTACATCTCTAGAATCCAGCACTTAGTAGATTCTCAAATAATTGCTGAACCGAAACAGCATTTTCTTATTCCCCATCACTTTATTTATTTATTTATTTATTTATTTATTTATTTATGAGACAGGGTCCCACTCTGCCCCACCCCCCACTCCCCCACCTGGAGTGCAGTGGCGTGATCTTGGCTCTCTGCAACCTCCACCTCCTGGGTTCAAGCCATTCTCCTGCCTCAGCCTCCTGAGTAGCTGGAATTACAGGCACACGTCATCACACCCAGCTAATTTTTGTATTTTTTGTAGAGACAGGGTTTCGCCATGTTGTCCAGGCTGGTCTCAAACTCCTGGACTCAAGTGATCCACCTGCTTCAGCCCCCCAAAGTGCTGGGATTACAGGCGTGAACCACTATACCCAGCCTACTTTAAACTACCAGGGATAGAGTTATTGCCTATGTGGCTCCCATGATGTTTGGAGAACACTGATATGGAGAAGCCAGACTTTTCTAGGGAAAGAGAAATAGAAAGATAGACCTTTATAAAGTCTGGCTTGGTGCTATGCATCTTTAATTATCACAGGGTTTTCGCTTCACCATATAAGCATCAATTATATTTTTGCTCTCTGACCTACACAGTGGATTCCGTCTTTAAAGAAATAGGGAGAAGGGATATATAACATGTAGAAATACATCAAATGCTTGAATGCTGACATCTGGCATTGTTAATCTATCTGATTTAGTTCAGGAAATGAGTTAGCATTATATAAAAGAAATTGCTTAGTATTTTATTTAACTCAACGAATATTCATCAAGCACCTATGTATGTCAGACACTGCTAGGTAATGGGGATATAAAAATAAACAGTCCCTCTCACCCCAAAGAATTTGATGAAACAGACAGACAAAATTACATAATTAATGAATATTAAAATTATTCACTTCTTAGATTTGTAAGTTGTCTTGAAGAGGCATCACAGTTTAAACATATACAAAGTGCAGGCTCCTGGGCAACAGACCAAGCCCTGACTCAGGTTAGGCAACATATTGCACTTCTAAACCTGTGTTCTCATCTGTCAAATACGTTAATCATGGTTACCCCCACAAGTTGTTTGAGAACTTTAAAAAAAGTGTATAAAGGTACCTGACACACCATAGTTGCTCAATTATCATAATATCATTATTATCTTAAGTCTTAGACAATAAAAGCCCATGTATAGGTAGCCTTAGTTGGCTAAAGCAAAATGAGGCTAGGAGGGGCATTACAGATGTTTAAATCCAAATTCTTACCCCATTCTTTTCGTCGTTGCCTTTTTTTTTTTTTTTTTGGTTTTTTTTTTTTTTTTTTTTTTTTTTGAGACAGAGTCTCGCTCTGTTGCCCAGGCTGGAGTGCAGTGGCATGATCTTTGCTCACTGCAACCTCCACCTACTGGGTTCAAGTGATTCTCCTGCCTCAGCCTCCTGAGTAGCTGGGATTAGAGGTGTCCATCACCACGCGAGCTAATTTTTGTATTTTTAGTAGAAACGGGGTTTCACCATGTTGGCCAAGCTGGTCTTGAACTCCTGACCTCAGGTGATCTGCCCGCCTCAGCCTCCCAAAGTTCTGGGATTTTAGGCATGAGCCACCATGCCCAGCCAACTTCTTACCCCATTCTTCACCTCACACCTGCTTTATATACAGTAGAAACAGCTATGATTCTGCCTCATCCTGAGCGTTGATACAACAGTGAGGGTGAGAGAGGAGAAAGGTGACAAGACAGTGGCACTGGCAAGGGAACTCCCTCACTTCTTTCTCTGCACTCCCCACTATCATTCTAATCACTTCTCCTGTGACAGGTTCCTTTTTTCTGTTTTAGCCTTTAGACCTGGAATACACAACAGACATGGAAGAGAACATTCTGTCTAAATGACAGGCATGTTGCATGAAGGTGCAAGAATAAGACCATAGTCTTCAGTATTGGTGTCTAGAAATTATTATGGTTCCTTATTTTTGCTCAAATGTTAATAGATGGTTAATGATCATTCAGGTTCAAGAAAACGTAAACTAAGTAGAAGTGTTGTTTTAGTTATGTGCTATGTGTTCGGAAGACAAGGAATACATGACTAGACACACATAGCAAATTACACAGGCACATATGACTCACTGTTGTAGCACTTCAGACAGTTTCAAGACACAGAGAGGTATGCAGACGTTATGCCCCAAAGGAAGAAATGCTTATTGCTGTTTTTCTTTTTCATATTTGAGGGGTTCTTTCAGGACTATCTCAATTCCTTATCTATCAAAGAATTGGAAAGAACTTCAGTCATAAACCAATGAAATATTTCAGTTGGTGAATTGAAGGTAATAAAATGGATGGTTGCCCAAACTGTCCTTTGCTGTAAATTATTCCAGAGATCTAGATTACGTCAGCCAAAGATATTGATCACAATGCTGAGAGGTTTATAACTACTATTGACTTACTATGTGACCCCGGGGCAGAAATCTAGGAAAATTGCAAAAGCATATCTACTGTAATGAAAAGCCCATCATTAATAGGACTTACTATCTTGTCATCCAACTAGTACTATGTTGGCTTCAAGGCAAATATTTAACAAACATTTGAAACCGAAAGCACTTCTGTCTTCTCCCTTTTATCTTCCATTGATGTTCCCGAGCTATTCTGATGAATGCATTTTTGTTCTTATCAATAAAACATGTAGGTTAAAATAAGCAAACATATTTATAATTATTAGTGTATATAAATTAGCATCCAAATATTCAAATAGCTCCTACTCCTTTATTATTACTCTCATTATTTTAATAAAGAGTTAGCTCCTCATATAGACCAGTTTAGAACAGGGCTCAAGTCCAATTCTCCTGGGTAGTTAAACCCTAACTGTTCAAGCATTCTGAAAACTAGTTACTCTTTTTTTTTTTTTTTTTTTGAGGTGGAATCTCTCTCTGTCATCCAGGCTGAAGTGCAGTGGTGCGATCTCAGCTCACTGCAACCTCCACCTCCTGGGTTCAAGTGATTCTCCTGCCTCAACCTCCCAAGTAGCGGGAATTAACAGGCATGCATCACCACACCCAGCTAATTTTTGTATTTTCAATACAGATGAGGTTTATCTGTGTTGGCCAGGCCGACCTCCAGTTCCTGGCCTCAAGTGATCCGCTCACCTCAGCCTTCCAAAGTGCTGGGATTACAGGTGTGAGCCACCACACCCAGTGGAAAACTAGGTACTCTTAGAGAAGCAATTCTGAGATGAAAATGGCCATATTTAGGATGCATAAACAGAAATCTCTGATTTAAATTAACTACTAATTTAACGTTATTTTCGAAGCACTGGGCCCAGATTACAATGAGAATTAATTCTTATTCCTTTCTTGAAAAGAAGCCCTTTGTCTTTGTGCATTCAATTTTTCACTGTCACATGAGTACATTCTTTTCACCACATGAGTTCCAGGCTGGCAGAAACATCCACTAATCCTTAGACCTCTTGGCTGGAACGACAAAAATGCATAAAATCTTACCAGGCCAAAAGAGATCAACTTTAAAAATCTTTGGCATCCAAACATGTCAGAACTGTTTTTCGCTGGTTCTCCAAACCATTTGTATTGTTCATTTATGGTCCAGGGGATCTGTAATGTCAGTTCCTACTTTTATTGGGCAGCCTGGAATTTTTAAGCACCATATTTCATTTACCTTTCTTGGATGTTTATAATTTTCACCGCTGTTTTTACGAGTTTTCTTCTCTATGTCTCTAAGCCTAAGTGTGGAGATGTGGTAATAGACAGCCCGCTCTTTGCTAATCAAAGCCCTCACTTTGACGTTGGCCACTTTGTTCTTGTGACATCTGCTCCTTCCATTATAGACAAACTGGGGCTTTCCTTCTGCAGAACTGTGACTAAACAACCACCATATTCATCAGTGGCAACAATTCTTGTAAACAAGAAATGCTGAATTCAGAGGCTTTGTGAAATCCTGCCCCCAAGAGGCCGCATGTCTAAAGTCAGTCAGGTGGTCCTCAGAAATGATTTTAGAAGTCTCAGTAAAGAAAAATTACAGAGACACTCAGATATCCTAGTGTGATACTGTTGCAAAACTTTTTCTAATTTTTTGTTAAGCTGTGAGAAAGGGCCTATGGAAACACCTGGATGAAGAAGCAGCAAATCACCGTCCCAAAAGCACTAAAAAACATATTTCAGAAAGGAAATATGTAGCGTTAAAACAACATAGATGCATTTTTGAAAACAAATTTAATGAGAAAAATAGTAATGACAACAATAATGATCTAATCCCAGGACATGTCACAGGAATTAATGACTGCCTAAAAGCAAATGGTCTAAGGTAATGCTCTCAGGAATTAGTCTTGCTTAATGAACTGCTATTGGTTTAGTAAACGAATGCTTACAGTGACAGAAAGTAAAAAATCAGGGCTGCCATTATGGAGACTGGTTGATTCAAAGGGGGGTGAGGGGAGAAGCTAATGCAAAAAAAAAAAATGCATCATTTGCTGCTCTTACTCAATTTTTTAAATTCGTTTGTCGTTCACAAATTATAGATCCTTTATTATTTTCTTCTTTCATATATCTGTATGTACTTTTACTTTTGTACTTTTGTATTTTTACTCTAAGGATATTTTTACTCATGCATTGTTTTACTGACAGAGAAGTAATCTGGTAATACAAATTCAACTCCCTCTAGTGCAGGCATATCAAAGATCTAACATTACGTTTGTCTCGAATCGTTTTATTTTAAATACTGTGATCTGAAGAAAATGTGGATCCTTGGCCGGGTACAGTGGCTCACACTGTTATCCCAGCACTTTTGGGAGGACGAGGTGGGTGGATCACCTGAGGTCAGGAGTCTGGCCAACATGGTGAAACCCCATCTCCTACTAAAATACAAAAATTGGCTGGGCGTGGTGGCGGGTGCCTGTAATCCCAGCTAGTCAGGAGTCTGAGGCATGAGAATCGCTTGAACCCAGGAGACGGAGGATGCAGTGAGCCGAGATCACGCTGCTGCACTCCAGCCTGGGCGACAGAGTGAGACTTTGTTTCAAAAAAAAAAAAAAGTGGATCTTCCACGTGGGCTTTAGAATATTGCTTCAAAATTATACTTCACTTAGAACTTATTACTCAACATCTTATTTCAAGATTATTCTAACAACTGACTTCTTGATTCTACCTCTCCATATTGCCTCTGCCTTATAATCCCAAAAGAGCTACCAAAATTATATATCTGATCACTTCACTTTACTGCTTAAAAACCTATGCCCATTCCTAGATGTTCCCTGAGCAGATCCTTTGTTGTTTCGTTTTGTTTATTTTTATCATAAAATGTATTTTTGAGGAAAAAATTTTAAACTGGACAAAAAGCTATAAAGTGAACAGGAAATATCCTCCGACCACTTTCTCTCCCGCTTCATCCTCACTCCCCACGAGTAGCCAATATTAACACACTTTTCCAGAAACGTTCCACTCTGCATCAGTGGAACTAAACTAAACCAGACACTCTACTACATCCTTCAATAGCCTTTGTCTTATTGACCGGACTATGACTCAGCACACCCTTCCCCAGTCAAGAAGATTGTTCTTCTACCTCTGTGACTTTGAACTCCCAACAGAAATTTCCCCCTTTGGGGTATGAGCCATATAAACAAGGCTAGACCAAGCTCTGGGAACTGCCCCCTCCCCCACTGATGTATAATTTGATATTACTTCAAACCAGTATCCTTTACATTTGTGTTGCTCAACTTTTATTTAAATGGAGAGATTAAAATGATTTTCTCTTAATAAAAGAAATTAAAGAAACAGATTCACTTGTTTCTATTTGCCAAAGCAGAATAAATATATTTTTAATCAACAAAATAGTATGCTTTTCTAAAATTCTAGTTCTGTTTTTCAATGGAAATTTGCAGTGAAAGTTTCCAGATGCTTGGAAGTTATAAAAAGTTTTAAACTTAGGTAATAAAAATAAATCGCCCATTTATGATAAGCAGCACTCTGTGAAAGATTATTTCAGAATCTCAGCTGACTGACAACTTTTAGGAGACTGAACTGTACTTAAGTGTGGCAAACATGCATCATAGGGATGGGTTGTTTACTGTAGCAAGTTACTTGCCTTCGGTCCAACTGTCCTTTTGGCAGAAGCACACCAATCTAATTTTGCCTGTTACATAAAGAGCCACATGTGGAAACCTGAGTCGCCTGACATCATATTACTGACTTAATCCAGTCATAATTCAGCGCTCAGAGACTGCCTGGCAGGCCCACCCACCCCCCACTCTCACTCTGGATATATTCATGATAGCACAGAGGTTAGCTGACACACTTGGACATCAGACACGCTGGGTCAGACTCATTTCCACCACTTATCAGTAGTGTGATTTTGGACCAATTGCTTAACCCTCCTCCTAGGCCTCAGTTTTTGAATCCATAAAGTAGAAATACTAACAGTGGCTTCCTCTTAAGATTGTGCAAAGATTGAATGAAACAATGTGTGCAAAGCTCTCAAAGAGTGGCAGTCATTGCTGGAGACGTTGATTTTACTTTTGTTATTTTTATTCAAGACTCTAGAATAAAATTACCTCCAAAGATGTCCAAAGTTTGGCACAGTTCAGAAAAGTCTGAAGGTAAAAATCATGAAAACAGACATTGATTTTCTTCATTCTTTTTGGTAGTATCAACCTAATAGAAACTGGACCAGGTTCCTGATTCAGTCGGACTTTACTGCCTGTGTGACCTTCCACATCACTTAATCTTTTTAAGTTGTGCTTTTCTTGTCTATAAAAAATTAAGATTATGCCTCACAGCTTTGAACGTAAATATTAAATTGTGTAAGATTTTATACAAGTACAAGGTGTTATTATGGTTCCTCAGAATGTTTTGTTTTTTTTTTTTACTTTAAAAATCTTCGTAGAACTCATTTGATTCACAAAATTCCCTCTAACCAACCCCAGCACTTCATTTGCTCCCACATAATTGCTGGAGTTGTTTACACAAATCCGTCCTCAGAATCAAAGAGCTCAAGGCTGGAGAAGGCAGTGAATCTGGCCCTGGGCCTCTGCTTGAACATTCTGGGTGCTGGTCGCTAGCTGACCCTTAAACAACTCCATGTCCTCTTTGGAGTTCAAAGTTTGGGGGTAAAATCACTACCCCCTCTCAAAGATAAACACAAATGGAGCTCCGCAGTGGTGTCCGGTGCTAACATGAGACATGTTGAGCGTGAATCTCATCAGAACAGTGTTTTTCCAACATAATAAACTGCTCTTTGTTCAAATCAGAAACTGATTTCAGTCGATTTTCCCAAATCGGCCCTGCCAGGTTTCCTTGATTTAATTGTATATTTTTTGTCTGCTGACAATGGAAAGCAGAAGAAAATAGTCTTGCTAAGGAAATGAAATACTACCAAGAAAAACAGGCATTCTCACACTGTATGAGGGTTTTTTTTTTTCTTCACATTCAATTTTTATAAGAAAAAAGGTCTCTACCCTTTGAAACAACAGCATTATTGCAGTGACTATTAGGTCATATCTACATGGCCCAAAAGAAAATGTTGGAAAGAAAATTAACTAGTTCATAAGGGTATGGGCAACATTATTTTTAAAAGGAAATGGTTCTTCATACATAGAAAGAATAATAAATGGGAGCAAAAAAAAAAAATGTGTGTTAGGCAGTTATTTAAATAATTCCAATTTTAAAATGTGTACTTAACCAAAGTATCCATGGAGTTCAGGTAAAATCATTTAGAGGGAACACAAATTAACCAAATCATTACTGAAATTCTTTACTTTTTTAGCTAAAATTGCTCATTCTTGCTTTAATACCAGAGAAGACCTGAGTCCTGGTTGACTGTTAATGAGGAGTTGTATCAAAAGAACAAAGGTTTGACGCCAGTTAGGGCCAGGTTCCTATCTCAGCTCTGCCATCTAGTCGTCATTTGCCCAACAGCAAATTCGATTTTTCATTTATTTGATTTAAAAATATTACTGAGACCCTTCTACATGATAGGTGTTATTGTAAAGAAGGAAGATACAGCAGGCAATATACTTGCCAAGACTGTTGCTTCCAAGGGGCATTTATTCCAAAGCAGGGAGAAAGAAAGAGAGACAAAAGGCATGGGGAGGGAGGAAGGAAGGGAGAAAAGGGGAAAGGAAGAAAAGAGAAAAAAGAGAAAGATGACAGATAAACAATAAAACTCTCAACATTTGGTGGTATGAAGCCATGGAACCAGAATGAGACTATCTAAGGATCGATACCAGAGAGGGCCAAAGATGCAGCCTTAGGGCACTATAGTGTTTAGAGGTCAGGGAGGTGAGATTGAAGAGGCCTTACTTATCTCATCATAAAATGCTAGCTTATCACCTACAAAGATTTTTTTTTTTTTTGAGATAGGATCTTGCTATGTGGCCCAGGCTGGAGTGCAATGGCTTGATCTCAGCTCACTGCAGCCTCCACCTCCCAGGTTCAAGTGATTCTCCTGCCTCAGCCTCCTGAGTAGCTGGGATTATAGGTGTCTACCATCATTTCTGGCTTTTTTTTTTGGACTGAATCTCGCTCTATCGCCCAGGCTGAAGTGCAGTGGTGCAGTCTCAGCTCACTGCAACCTCTGCCTCTCAGGGTCAAGCAATTCTCGTGCCTCAGCCTCCCGAGTAGCTGGGATTACAGGTGTGCGCCACCACGCCTGGCTAATTTTTGTATTTTTAGTAGAGATGGTGTGTGATCTGCCCACCTCAGCCTCCCAAAGTGCTGAGATTACAGGGATGAGCCACCGCGCCTGGCCAATTTTTTTTTAAATTATGTACATTTTGCTACTAGCCTATTAAAGATACCCAACAAATGTTAATTTCTTCCTTTTGTTTAAATCCTCTCCCTCCTCACCAACTCCCACCCTGCAAATATAATTAATCTCTGGCTCTAAAAAAAAAAAAAAAGACAACTGAACGCCTGCACAGCAAAGGAATAAAAAACTAACACTTCCTTTAGTTCAATTTATCTAGGCCCCACTGACTGTAATAGTGAGGAAAGATCATACCATAGCAAATCATTATAGATCACAACTAGTAATCCCAAATGACAGGTCTCCTCTGTTCTTCTGAATTTCATTTCATTGAAATTGTTCCAGAGTTTGCATCTTAAATTACACAAATTATATCCACTACTGTCTACTATTTTGAAAGGGGAAAATTGTGCATTCCTCCTTTACCTGTTCCCTTTAAACATCTTAACTCCTGCTTACACTTGTATGAAAGCATTTATCTTATCATAATTAGACAAAGTTCCTAAAAACAAAAAAAAAGCAATGACCCACAATTAACCTACAGCATGTATATCAGAATTAGGCTCAGAAAATCCCAAAACAACTGTAGCTTACAGGAGATGAGCTTTTTCTCTTAGACAAAACAGGTTGAAGGATGGGCAGCTGGGGACTGGTGTAGAAGCTGCACGATGTTGGCAGGGACCCAGGCTCCCATCCTTCTACTCCACTATCCCCAGGCATGCCTTCTATCCTCAAGGTCACCTTGTGGTCCAGATGGCTTCCTGCCCTTCAGGAAGGAGGAGGGAAAGCCTGAGTCCATACACTTTAAAACCTTCCTTATAAGAGAAGGGATTGAGGAAGGTTATGTGGAAGATGCTTCTGAGTTGGGCACAGATGGATAGGTAGGAAAAGGACATCCTCCATAAAGTGGATCATGTCAGCAATGAAGTCAGAAAAGCACACAAGTATGGCTAGGGAATAAGAAAGATTCATCTGAATATAATAATATTTGGGAAAAATAGTAACGTGTCTATTGATGATGAGCCTTGGTGTGCAATTTATTATAAGTCTCCCCACCTATAACAGAATTATTCTCTTATTTTCTCATGATCTGGGGAAGTAGGTTCGGATATTCAAGGCTGGAGTTGAGTAATAGGAAAATATAATCAGAATAAAAAAGACGAGTTTTTTGTTCTTTTGGGCTTCCAGCCTCTCAGCTTTGGCCATGCCAATGTACCCCTTTCTGGGATCGAGTCCACCCAGAACACTTTGTGCCATGGACATGTTGCAATGCTGTTCACTGGGTTACCTCTCTTGGAAGAACACAAGCACACAGGCTGGTGCACAATAAGCACTGCAGAAATACTGTGGATGAAGAATCTAGAAACTGGGGTGCATGCTGCAGGAGTGTAGAGACAGCCCAAATCAAGACGTACCTTTAATATCACTCTAAGGTGTTAGGAAATGGGGAATGAGGAGAGACTTTCAAAACAGAGGGGCAACAAAATCAGAACTATTATTAGAAATAATAACTCCAACAGCATTAATTGTTAGAGGAAATATATTAAAAGATGAGTTAGGAGACTATTTCAGTCACACAGCAGGATCTAGATAACTAAAACAGAAACAACAGTCATATTGAAGAAGATTGGCAAGAGGTCAGCATCCCATGATCACGTTGCACTGTTGCTTTATAGGATTGTGTTTGATGGCACTATTGTTTACAACCCTCAACTTTCTTCCCTGCTTTATCATTAGTGTTACTTTAGAATAATGAAGCCTGTTCCATCCATTAACTCCACTAACATTTGATCTCCCTATAGGTTGAGGTTAAAAATTAATTACTCTTCCAACATATTGATTACATGACTATAAATATAAAAACAGAACTACAGAGCAACTACAGGGACCCTTTGTTTAAATAGCATGTTTGCTCTTTTTAAAAGAGGTAATTAACAGCAAAGGACTTTGGAACTGGAGGAACATGCTAGAAAAGCAACCCTTGAGTGCCATCTAGTGTTGACAATACATTTAAATGTAGTGTATCAAAGAAGGGTCTGGTTTCTTACACTGTAGGTGACTTAATTGTTGAAAGCAGGCAATGTTTGAACAGTAAAAACCAAACTCACACAGACTTTGTTGCTTGCCACCCGGGTATTAACATGAATCTTCATTTTTGAACTACAGTGGGAGGAAGGCTTCATTTCAGCTTCTAGGTCAAAGTGCGTCCACAGAATTGTAGGGCGCTGAATTTAGCTCATACAACTCTTTCTTTTTTCATTCCAGGAAAAGGTTAGCCCTAAGGTAAAGCTAGCATGTAACTCCTCCTTTTCCTCCCTTTTACCAGTTAGTTTCAGATCATTTCACCTAATTAAAAATGAACTCATAATATTTCATGAATTAAAGAATGCAGAACATGGAAGAGGTTAAGAACTGGTGTTGAAATCTCCTGCCATGGAAATTCATTGTTACTGAGGCGGCTCATATATCAGAGCACTGCCTTCTGCGAACATTAAAATTCACTTTGTTTCATGTCCCTAATACCGCCCAGCCCTTGGGAAGCACGAAGCTGACATTGTATTAGGCAATTCATGCTGACCTAGTAACTCAAAGCAATCATCACTGGTAACTTAAAGTGACTATACTCCAAAAGAAATAGAGCCTAAGGTCACAGTTATAAATCTTACCACAGGAAGGCCAAAGATTATAATCTTTATGCCAAGCGCTGCAGATTCCTTTCTGCTGAGGAGAGTCATATTTCAAAGACTTTACTAATCTGAAACCTATAGGTGGTTGTGACAATAGCAGATATGGCTTACATGACATCAACCCCACATTTTAAAGAACACTGGGTAAATCAGTAAAAAAGGGGCAATTACATGTATTATATCTGCAGCCAAGACTGCATACTTTTACCTTCACACTATACTGAAATGCAATGTCATAATTGTTTATGAACTAAAAGGCCTAACATATAATAAAAGCATAGTTAACTAAGGAGGTGTGTGATCCTGTACCAGTGTATATTTGCATAATTTGCAAGCAGTCTCTGAGTTTGCTATGATGATGTGTAAACAGCCGGTATTTGTTCAGTTGGAACTTTGTGCTGTTGAGACCAAAGTCAAAGGTTTGATCTTTAATCAGGACAGACAGCTTCACCACTGGGTGCCTGAAAGCACTTCATCATTATGCTTCTTCAAGATTGAGGGGCTTTAGGAGAGTGAACATGTAAGTTGCCCACTGCTAAAGAAAAACATTTTTAAATGTTTTTATTTGACTTTTTTTTACATAAGGAATGTATGCCTTCTATGTGCAAAATAAGATGTGATTTTTTTTATAGCTAACATTCTAGCAGACTCTAACAATCTCCTCCCGCACCCCTCTGTTCCCGTAGATTCTCTCACCTCCGTATTTACGTGCCTCTCATTTTTACAGAAAGATATACACATACGTTGATTTTAGAGTTTTAAATAAAAATAAGATCATTCCATCCTGGCTAACACGGTGAAACCCCGTCTCTACTAAGAAATATAAAAAAAAAAAACTAGCCGGGCGAGGTGGCGGGCGCCTGTAGTCCCAGCTACTCGGGAGGCTGAGGCCGGAGAATGGCGGGAACCCGGGAGGCGGAGCTTGCAGTGAGCTGAGATCCGGCCACTGCACTCCAGCCTGGGCTACAGAGCGAGACTCCATCTCAAAAAAAAAAAAAAAAAAAAAAAAAAAGATCATGCTGTATATATAATTTGCAACAGTTTATTTTGACTTTGCAGCATATCACAGGTATTCCTCCAGTTTCTAATTCGGCTTTCTCATTGCTACCTGACCATCTGTAGAATGGATGTTAGAATCTACTCAGGCTGTTTCCAATTTTCTTTATTTTGTTTACTGTTACAAACAATGCTACAAAAAAAAATCTTTTACATATAATCTAATATATTGGCCTTTTACTCTAGGATACAGTCCCAAAAGTGGGGTCACTAAGTCAAACACTGTTTGTATTTTATTGGATATTAGGCAAGTTATTTTCCCCAAGGACTGTACCTTTTCACACTCCCAACGATATTTGAAAATACCTATTTCCCTATTTTGTACCAGCATGGGACATCAGCATTCTTTTTCATTACTGCCGACTAAGTAAACAATGGTTTCTTACTGGTGTCATAATTTGCTTTTTCACGATGAACAGTGAAGTTGACTTCCTGTGTTTGTGTTTTATAGCCATCTGCATTTCTTTATATTGCCTTTCCACAGCCTTTGCCCCATTTTATCCTTTCCTCAATTTTTTATTCAATTGTTTGTCTTTCAGCAGGTGGCAAAATTTTCTTGTATAATAGATATATTAACCCTTTGGCTGGGCGCAGTGGCTCACGCTTGTAATCCCAGCACTTTGGGAGGCTGAGGAAGGCAGATCACTTGAGGTCAGGAGATTGAGACCAGCCTGGCCAACATGGTGAAACCCTGTAACTACTAAAAACACAAAAGTTAGCTGGGCGTGGTGGTATACACCTGTAATCCCAGCTACTCGAGAGGCTGAGGCAGGAGAATTGCTTGAATCCAGGAGGTGGAGGTTGCAGTGAGCCGAGATCATGCCACTGCACTCCAGCCTGGGCAGCAGAGTGAGACTCTGTCTCAAAAAAAAAAAAAAAAAAGAAAGAAAAAGAAAAAGGAAAGATTAACAATTTTTCTTTATTACAAATTATTTTCCCAGACAATCATTTGTCCTTTGACTATGTTTATGTCTTTTGTCATACAAAAATTTCAAATTTTCATGTAATCCAATATATCTGTCTTTTCTGGCATTATGTCCTCCACCCTTAAAAGGTCTTAGAGAGTCTTCCTGGACCCAATATTGTAGAAAAACAATTTCAAGTACATACCTTAAAGACGGTGGACTTTTAACTCCAAGGATCTCAAACAAACCCCCACAGAAGTCTGGCAGGTCATGGAAGGTTATGATACCCAAACAATAAGAAAGATAGGGTATACTGGGGGCTGTGATAAAACGCAGGATGTACACCCCATCTAAAGGAGACAGTCAGTACTGTCAACCTAAACTAAACAAAAGGATCAGGGTCTAATTTAAAGAGAGTTTATTCAAGCATAAAGTTTGAGGATGGCCCACACGGAAACACAAACTCCAAAGGAATGGAATCAGTGCTTCAAAATGGGAAGTCAAGGTTTCACTTATTCATACAGAAATAGAGAGCTTTTAGCAAGATTACGACATTTTTCATACAAGGTTGGTGCATAGTTATAGCAATTTAATATGTTATAGGCAGCATTTCTTTTGGGAAGGATACATTTAACATTTTTTACAGAGAGTATAAGTGTCATGAGATTTTTGTCACGTGTTCTAAGCAAAGCAGGACAATAAAGGGAAAGTTAATCCGTAATAAGGACCATTAACTAAGAAAGAGGAGGTTTTTGTCCCTGACATCACTTAATTCTCTCCAGTCACTGTACAGAACAAGGAAAATAAAATAGCAAGTTAATCTATAATCTGAGAAACAGAAGTTGTAACTATACGTGACTCAGATCATGGTCACATCTCTTTCAAGACTTAAAGTGTTTGGGGGATTCCAGCAGCTTTTTTTTTTTTTAGATGGAGTTTCACTCTTGTTGCCCAGACTGGAGTGCAGTGGTGGGAGATGGGCTTACTGCACCTCCCAGGTTCAAGCTATTCTGCCCAGCCTTCCAAGTAGCTGGGATTGCCCACCACCACACCCAGCTAATTTTTTGCAGTTTTAGTAGAGATGGGATTTCACCATATTGGCCAGGCTGGTTTTGAACTCCTCATCTCAGGTGATCTGCCTGCCTTGGCCTCCCAAAGTACTGGAATTACAGGAATGAGCCACTGCACTCAGCCTCCAGCAGCTTCTAAGTTATATTTATTCTCACAGTTCTAAACTCCAGTCAAGATTGGCCCTTTAGTAATTCAGGCTAAATGTTACCACATCTTTTTTTCTCTCTGAGAAAAGCCAGTTACCACATTTTTATATAAAATTTCCCAACTTTATAATATATGTTAGCCCTTTTTATTATTTATTTATTTGGAACAGGGTCTCACTCTGTCACCCAGGGGGCTGGAATGCAGTGGCACGATCATGGCTCACTGCAGCCTTGACTTCCTGGGCTCAAGTGACCCTCTCACCTCAGCCTCCTGAGTAACTAGAACCACAGATGGATGCATGCCACCACACTCAGCTCATTTTTTAAATGTTTTTGTAGAGGTAGAGTTTCATTATATTGCCCAAACTGGTCTCAAACTCCTGGGCTCAAGGGATCCTCCTGCCGTGACCTCCCAAAGTGCTAGGTTCACAGGCATGAGCCACTGTGCCTGGCCTTAAACCATTTTTTTCCCCCGAGACTGAGTCTTGCGTTGTCGCCCAGGCTGGAGTGCAGTGGCATTGATCTTGGCTCACTGCAACCTCCACCTCTTGAGTTCGAGCAAGTCTCCTGCCTCAGCCTCCCAAGTAGCTGGGATTACAAGCACATGCCACCACACTCAGCTAATTTTTGTATTTTTAATAGATGGGGTTTCGCCATGTTGGCCAGGCTGGTCTCAAACTCCTGACCACATGATCTGCCCGCCTTGGCCTCCCAAAGTGCTGGGATTACAGGCGTGAGCCACCATGCTCAGTCAACCCATTTTTTTAAAAAATAAAATTGCTCAGGCCGTATCAAATGTGTCTGTGAGCCCCCAATATAAAGCTTAGTTCCTCATGGCACTTGCACTATGAGAGAAAAAGAAAAAAGCCAAGGATTTACTATGCATTGGGCATTGAAACTCATTTACATCATTTTTTTTAATCCTCCAAATAGCTTACCACTTAGGTGTTAGTATGATCATTTTGCAGATAAAAAAAACTGAAATTAAGGATGGATTAAAAATTTATCCACATTATTCAGCTAGTAACAGAGCCAAGATTTCAGCCCAGTTTTCTAGCTCTAAAGAGTAGCTCTTCAAACTCATCATGCTACAACTCTCACCAAATTCCAAAGTAGAAGGTCATCTTTATTTTCCCACTTTTTAGAAAGTGAACTGTAAAGATCTTAAAGGACATCTCCAGCATTGTTTCAAATGTAGAACTCTGCCGGGCACAGTGGCTCATGCCTGTAATCCCAGCACTTTGAGAGACTGAGGTGGATGGATCACTTGAGATCAGGAATTCCAGACCAGCCTGGCCAATATGGTAAAACTCCATCTCTACTAAAAACACAAAAATTAGCTGGGCATGGTGGCAGGCGCCTGGGATCCCAGCTACTTGGGAGACTGAGGCAGGAGAATTGCCTGTACCCGGGAGGCGGAGGTCGCAGTGAGCCAAGATCGAGCCAGTGTACTCCAGCCTGGGCGACAGAGCAAGACTGTCTCAAAACAAAAAAATAAAAAATAAACAGAAATGTAAAACTAGATGAGAGTTTCCACATGTCAGAGATGAAGATTACTACCCAATTCCGTATCAACCTCAGAATTAAAATTGTCACTGGACATCAGGGAAGACTTTTCCATTGTGAAGTATGGGAATAGCATGGAGTTCTCTTGGGATAAGGAGGTGGCAGTGGCTGAAAACTCAAAATTAACCAGCACCAACCTCAAGACCTGCCCTTGGTACTGAGGATCTGCACTTGAGCTTCATGATCCCATAGGAGAGCCTTAGAAAGATGTGTGGCCAGATAAGCCACAGAGATTGCAGACAAACCAGAAAGGAGAATAGAGTGGTGATCAAAGAGGTTCCTTGGAAAAAGGAATGTCATTTCTGTCCTTCTAAGAAACTGAAAACCGATTGCGAAGATCAAGATTTTGCCAAACATGGGAATTTGAAGAGAGCGGTATCTGCTCCATTAAAACTTTTGTTTGAATGAAGTAACCTGTTAACAAGGACAGATAATATTGATTTGTTTTATGTGAATTTGCCTAGGGAGGTAACCACGGCCATAATAATTTATAAGTTCCTGAGTTCTGAGGACCATGGCTTCTGTTCTTGGTATTACTCCCATTGGTTTTCTTTTTTCTTTTTCTTTTTTTTTTTTTTTTTTTGGATATATTGATTAAATCAATCCAGGTCTTGGAATAAGATATTCTGCATAGAAATCAGAGAGACAGAAAAGGTGATAAATAATTGATGCAGCCTCTGATATGTTAAACACGTGATGTTGAAAGAAAAGTTTTCTCCTTGACACACAGTGAGTCTGAGCATGTGTCATAACAAAAAGACCTTGCCACATTCTTAAGGTTGGGAAGAAAACTATGAAAAAGAACAATTATGTTGATATCATGATCTTCAGCATACTCTCTGCCGAAATTACATCATATGTAGTGATTTCATAAGATGTAGCGACATTAAATTTTTATCTTTGTTCTGCAATTCAGGTACGAGTTAAGTAAAAATCTAAACAAGACATTCTTGGGCCTAAGATGCTCCCCAAAAGAGCATTTCAAAAGAAATTTGTTTCCACTTGATTTTATAAGTATATGACAAACTTGAATGATATAAAGTTAGAGCAAAGACCTGGTCCAAGGCCTGACTTAGTCACTTTTTAATAGTTAGCATTAATTGACAGATTACTATGTGCCAAACATTACATAAAATGCTTTACATTGATTAACAAATATAATCTTTATCCCATCTGATGGGCTACATTTAAAAAAAAAAAAAAAAAAAAAAAAACTAGGCCACAGAGGATTATAGAATTCACCCAAGATTGTATTACTACCAGAAACCAAACACAGGTAGTGTTCCTCTAGGAATTCATGCTTTTAATCAATGTCCTATAAGTGGATAACCTTAAGCCCTTTCCTTCCTAAGGCTCAGATAACTTGTCTCAAACATGAGGATAATAAAACCGATTCTACCTATTTCCCTTGGTTATTTTGAGGAACAAGTGAGATCATTACATGTAAAGGTCTCAATAGGCTGGGCACAATGGCTCATGCCTGTAATCCCAGCACTTTGGGAAGCCAAGGCAGGAGGATCACTTGATGCCAGGAGTTTAAGACCAGCCTGGGCAACATAGTCAGACCTCATCTCTCCAAAAATTAAAATTAAAAAATTAGCTGGGCATGGTGGCACATGCCTATAGTCCCAGCTACTCAGGAGGCTGAAGCACGAGGATTGCTTGGGCACAGGAGTTCAAGGCTATAATGAGCTATGATCATGCCCCTGGGCAACAGAGTGAGACCATGTCCCTGAAAAAAAAAAAGTCTCAGGAAGTTATAAATCATTACAATCTTTAGCTTATTTCCTAGTTTCAGAAATGAGCAAGCTGAACCCTAAGTAAAATTCTTAAGTAGATGTCCCTTTTCAATAGAAAGGTTTCTGTGCTTAGGCAAATCACATAGCATTGACCTTACAACATTAGTATACTTTGAAATTGGTTATAATATCCTTTCTATAGAAAACATAAGAGTGCTATGTGGAAAGCAGAGTTGAACTAGAGTCAGAGGGCCCAACACTCGGTTCAGCCCTTACCAGCTCATATTCACTTACTCTTAAAATGTCCCATCTGTAAAACATGATTCCCCATCTCACAGGTTATCAAAGTTATATACCTGCATGTGCTTTGTATACTACTGAAGAAGAAGCTGTTCTTTGTATTACTGCCATGTCAAAGAAGAATAATGTGCAACTTACCTAGGAGAAGAAGGAAAGGATGTCTTTGGCAGGGAGCCAGCCCCAGGGGCCAGTGTCCCAAAGACTGTGGAGAGACTGACTTTGCTGACTTTGGGTGGGTTATTTTGGGGGAAAGAGTTGTTGTTTTAGTCACAGTTAGCTGGGGCTATTTCCTTGACTTCGGCCCCCACCTTCCACGTGGAAATTATGTTTTCATTCATCCTTTCATTCATGTACCAAAATATTTGGTGTGCATCTATCATGTGCCTGGTATTGTGTTAATTATGTTAAACACTGGGGACACAACAGTAATGAAAATAGAGTCCCTATCCTCATAGAATTTACATTCTAGAGAGGGAGACATGTAACAGACAAAACATGAAGCTAAATTATAACAGCATGGGATAAGTGCTAGAAGGAAATTAACATCGACAGACGAGATGCTGGTGTGGGAAAGACCCACTTCAGGTGGGCAGTAGCAAAAGTGGGAATGCTGAATGTGGAAAAGGACAGACAGATTTGAGCCATCTTTTAAAGGAAGAATAGACATACTTCTTGATGGATCTGATGTAGAGGATGAGGAAAGAAAGGATTAGGAGATGACTACTAGGTTTCTGCATTAAGCAATTAAAGGACAAGGACCCTGTCACCATTCACTCATATGTGGACAATTGGAAGAGGTGGGTGTGGAAGTCAATAATACCATTTGGAATATGTCACTTTTCAAATGCCTGTAAGACATTCAAATGTCAAATTGAATGTATGAGCCCAAAACTCAAAGGAAAGTTCTGGATTGAGAAAAAGGTGGGATGTCATGAGCTTATAGACAGTATTTAAAATCATGTTAACATTCTGTTTAGGCCAGGCGTGGTGGTTCACACCTGTAATCCCAGCACTTTGGGAGGCTGAGGTGTGTGGATCACCTGAGGTCAGGAGTTCAAGGCCATCCTGACCAACATGGAGAAACCCTGTCTCTACTAAAAATACAAAATTAGCCGGGCATGGTGGCGCATGCCTGTAATCCCAGCTACTCAGGAGGCTGAGGCAGGAGAATCACTTGAACCTGGGAGGCGGAGGTTGCGGTGAGCTGAGATCGTGCCATTCACTCCAGCCTGGGCAACAAGAGCGAAACTCCATCTCAGAAAAAAAAAAAAAAATCTGTTTAATTCTGAAAAACCTTCAAGAACAGGTTTTCTTTGATCCCTAATAGTGAAATTTCAGGAAGGCAATAATTCAAAAAATATATTTCCACCCAGAAATTGAGAGGGAATTCTTAGGTCCCTGCAAATCATCCCAATGGAGTAACCCACTGCTCCAGTGAGAAAATGGTGTAACAGAATGAGATAGGACTTAAACTAAGGACCTGGGCTTGAATTCCAGCTCTGCCATTGCTAATGATGTGGCCTTATGAGAGTTTCTTTACCAGTTTGATCCTCTTTTTAATTATCTATACAATGGAAATTTAAAAATACCTTGGGGTTGTTGTGAACAATGTAAATAACATCTGCAAAAATGTCTAGCACAGGGTAGAATCAGTAAGCAGTAGCAATATTAAATTTCTCTCTTTTTTTGCACTAAAATGTCTTGAAAGACACAACCTCTACTTGCAGGCCTCCTTCTCTCCTGGATTCAATCCAGTCACATTTCCTGTCTCACATTCCACTGGATCTGCTCTTGTCAAAGTCACCAATGGTGTTGATTCTGCCTTCAATTGTATACTCCTTCTCAACAGCATTTAACCCAATTGATCACTTCTTCTTCCTTGGTTAACATTCTTCTCAGCTTCAGTGACACCATACCATCCTGATTTTCCACATATGTCACAGAAAGATCCTTCTCAGTCTCCTTTGCTTAACTGTTTTCCCAAGCAGAAATGCTAAATGTTGGAGAACTTAGGCTCAGTCCTAGAACCTCATTTTTTCCATCCTCTCTCCCTCCATAGGTAACATTATCCAGTCCTATAGTTTAAATAACATCTATCAAATCCCAAATTCACACCTCCCCCTCAACTCTAAATTCATATATTTAATTGTGTCTTTGGCATCATCATGTGACAAGCACCTCCAATTTAACAAATAAAAATAGAACTCTTGACCACCAACAGCCCTTCCTCAAGTCTTCCACCATCCAGCAAATGGCATCATTATCCATCCAATGGTGCTCTGTCGACATCCTACCTATAAATATGTACTATTAGCTCCATTCCTAAAATAGAGCCACAATCTGTCTCAACTCTGCTTCCAAACCCCAAGATCAGGCCACCATCGTTTCTCATGCTTTCAGGCTTCCACTTCAATCCATTCTTCCATACGAGACATTGTGACCTTTTGAAAACATAAATCAGGCCATGTAACTTTCCCATCTAAAATCCTTCCATGGCTTTCTGTTGCACTTAGAATGAAACCCAAGTTGTTTACCACAGTTTGTTAAGGCTTACATGGTTGGGCCTCAGCTTCCTCTCCAAGCCGTCTCCTTTCACCACCCCCTCTAGCACACTACCCTCCCACTTCACCAGTCTTCTTTCTGCTAAGCTTCTTTCTTCTTCAGGATCTTACCCTAATTGTTTCCTCTGCCTGGAACTCTCTGCTCCAGATCTTTCCATCAGCTGGCCCCTTCTCATAATTCTCAGAGAGGCCTTCCCTCCATCCAGTCTCAAATAGCTTCCACTCTCTCAGTGATGCCCTATCCTGTAACCCTGTGTTATTTTCTTCTTATTATGTGTAATTACTTGAAATCACTTTGTTGATCTATGTGTTTACGTCTGCGTTACCTGTCTCTCCTCCACTAGAATATATGCTCCAGGAGAGCAGGAACTGATTTCTCACTCATCTCTGTATAGTGCCTAGACAGAGCCTGACACATAATAGACATTCAAAAATATTTATCAAATGGGTGAATGAACGAATTCACAGGAGTTGTCATTGCCCTGCTATGTAGAAATCTGTGGCACAGGTGGTATGGAATACCACCCTTTACTTGGTTACATTTTTGCCACCTGGCCAGCTCCTTCTGCTTTAACCAACTGTGTTTTCTTCTCTTGTATCTGCTTCCACCCACATTTTATTTATTTATTTATTTTAACTTCTATTTTAGGTTCACTGGCATATGTGCAGGTTTGTTATATAGGTAAGTTACATGTCACAAGGGAGGCTGAGGCAGGAGAATGGTGGGAACCCAGGAAGCGGAGCTTGCAGTGAGCCAATATCACGCCACTGCATTCCAGCCTGGGCAACAGAGCAAGAGTCCATCTCAAAAAAATATATATATATACACCCTAATTAGAGTTAGGATTCAACCTCAAGAATCTCTGGGCCCCAGATGATTCTCAGTTCTCCAAAGAAATGCAACCTTTGTTTTGTGCTTACTTACTTCAGTAACAAAGTGAGGACTCCTGAGTTGATGGTCTGCAAAAGCATTGAAGATTAAGAGCAATAGGCAGAGCTCCTAGCTTGGGGTGGGCTTCACTTATAGAGCCTTCCATGAGATCTGACCAAATAAAACCATTCTACATTTTCATTTTTCATGAAAGTGTGAGAAAGTCTGAGAAAACCAAGAACTCTTCCTAAAATGTCAGAACTAGGAGGAAAATCCACAGTACCTTTTATAAAATGGAAGTTTATGTAAATGATTGTACTTGATAACAATATTAGAATCCATCCTGCTTCTGCCAAAGAGAACTTTGCCTACTGTAACAAGTTTGGCTGGTCTGCTTTTTAATTTCTCCATTTCCTGCTTCCTACATTGCCACTTGTTTCTATCTCAAAGGTTATCAGTCTTCAGTGGCCTGTTCTATGTACCTACCATTTTGACCTTGCAAGATATCTCCCATTGATTTCATGCTGTTCTTTCTGGAATCTGTTGGCTGTGGGGGTCTATTCTGCTATGGTATAGTATGTACAGGCAGTTCTGTGTTTGTCTTATTTCTTGCTTTGTCACAAGAAAAGTATTTCATTACTGTGGTTTTTTGTTGTTGTTGTTGTTTTTTCTTTGAGACAGGGTTTCGCTCTTGTCGCCCAGGCTGGAGTATAATGGCACAGCCTCGGCTCACTGCAACCTCCACCTCCTGAGTTCAAGCGATTCTCCTGCCTCAGCCTCCAAAGTAGCTGGGATTACAGGAGCCTGCCACCACACCCAGCTAATTTTTGTATTTTTTTTAGTAGAGATGGGGTTTCATCATGTTGGCCAGGCCAGTCTCGAACTCCTGACCTCAGGTGATCTGCCACCTCCACCTCCCAAAGTGCTGGGATTACAGGCGTGAGCCACCAAGCCCAGCCTACTGTGGGTTTTTATAGGTCATTAACTCATGCATTTGAGACTGGGGCAAGAAATAAATAAGATAGTCCTTTTGGAAATACACAGTAATTGGGCAAATTCCTAAAGAAAGAAAGATGCTTGATGTTATTTTGGTAAGTCCTGAAAATACCCACCAAACAAGATGATCCTGGAGCGTTTTCCAGTGCTAGAAAAGTAAGAAAATCCTAAAATAAAGATACATGTATACATTGTGTAAAGATACACAATGATGGGAACATAAAACCTAACTGAAAGAGTTCCCAGTAGCCAAAGCTGGTACAATTTGAGCAACAATATAAAGAAATATCATAGGCCAGGGGCAGTGGCTCAGCACTTTGGAAGGCTGAGGCGAGTGAATCACGAGATCAGGAGTTCAAGAATAGCCTGGCCAAGATGGTGAAACCCTGTCTCTACTAAAAACACAAAAATTAGCCAAGCATGGTGGCAGGCACCTGTAATCCCAGCTACTTGGGAGGCTGAGGCAGGAGAATCACTTGAACCTGGAGGGCAGAGGTTGCAGTGAGCCGAAGTCATGCCACTGCACTCCAGCCTGGGCAACGGAGCGAGACTCTGACAAAAAAAAAAAAAAAAAAAAAAAAAAGAAAGAAAAGAAATGTCATATTATAACCTAAAGTATAAAATAAAATTCATAAACCAGTAGTAATATAAATAAATGATTGAATAAATAAATAGAGGAGAAGGGAAAAGTCTCCCATGCAGAATTCCAAATAATTTACATAGCCTCTGCTCCTCAAAAAGTCAAGCATAATCCCCCATTCCCTAAGTAGGATCTGAGCATAGTGACTTCCTTCCAAAGAGTACAGTTATGGAAAGGGGGAGAGAATGAGAACTTTACAGTAGAGAAACCTGGCAGACACTACCTCAGCCAGGTGATCAAAGTCAGCATCAACAATGCTAAGTCATGTTGGTCGTAGGCAACCTTAATACGATACGGTGAAAACAGCACTTGACCTCTGTGGTCGTCCTCCTGAAAACACACAACCCCAGTCTAATCATGGGGAAAATGTCAGATAAATCCCAAATGAGGGACAGTCTACAAAATGTCTAACCAGTGCTCCTCGAAACTATTAAAGGCATCAAGAACAAGGAAAGTCTGAAAAACTGTTATAGCCAAGGGGACCTAAGAAGATGTGAGGGCTAACTATAATGCAGTGTCCTAGATGAGATCTTAGAACAGAAAAAGAACATGATGGCATGGCACGGTAGCTCACGCCTGTACTCCTAGCAATGAGACTTGGGGTAATCAGATAAGAGAAATTTTATATAAATGAAACTATGCCAACATGTTACTTTCTCCAGTTTACATTTATTTTCCAACAAATATTTCACAAATGACCCCGAGCGATGTAATGGTCAGGACAGGTCAGCAGGGGAAAAAATATAGGTAGATACATTCTGTTTTTAAAAATAAGCTTTTAATTTTAGAACAGTTTTAGATATACAGAAAAATGTGGCCAGGTGTGATGACTCACGCTTGTAATCCCAGCACTTTGGGAGGCCAAGGAAGGCAGATCACTTGAGCCCAGCAGTTCAAGACCAGCCTGGGCATCATAGCAAGATCCCCATCTCTACAAATAATTTTTAAAATTAGCCAGCATGGTGGCGCATACCTGTGGTCCCAGCTGCTCAGGTGACTGAGGTAGGAGGATCAACTGAGCCTAGGAGGTCATGGCTGCAGTGAGCCATGATTGTGCTACCACACTCTAGCCTGAGTAATGCAGTGAGATCCTGTTTCAAAAAGAAAAAAAAAAAAAAATTACCTAAAAACTGAAGAAATCTGAATAAACTAGAGGCTTCAGTTAATAATAGTATATCAATTTTGGTTTAACAATTGTGACAAATGTAGCATACTGATGTTATAGGTTAATAATATGGGAAACTAGGTGTGGCATACGGAGGAACACTGTGTACTATCTTCACATCCCCCTTCTACACTTTTTTGTTTTTTTTTTGAGACGGAGTGTCACTCTGTTGCCCAGGTTGGAGTGCAGTGGCGCGATCTCAGCTCACTGCAACCTCTGCCTCCCAGGTTCAAGCAATTCTCCTGCCTCTGCCTCTTGAGTAACTGGAATTACAGGGGCATGCCACCACACCCAGCTAATTTTTAAAATTATTTGTAGAGATGGGGATCTTGCTATGATACCCAGGCTGGTCTCAAACCCCTGGGCTCAAGTAATCTGCCCTCCTTGGCTTCTCAAAGTGCTGGAATTACAGGCGTGAGCCATCGCACGCAGCCACATTTTTTTGTGTATCTAAAACTGTTCTAAAATTAAAAGCTTATTTTTAAAAACTAAATGTATCTACCTGTATTTTCCCCTGCTGACCTGTCCTGACCATTGTATCACTCAGGGTCATTTGTGAAATATTTATTGGAAGATAAATGTAAACTGGAGAAAGTAACGTGTTGGCATAGTTTCATTTACATAAAATTTCTCTTATCTGATTATCCCAAGTCTCAATTTGTGATCTGTAGATTCTTCAGAAGGCCCTAAGTAATGGTAAGGGCTCCCCAATTTGTATGCCTGTGTTTCTCACCCAGGTGCATATGCCCCTTGAGTCAGTGGCCACACACCAGCAAATGAGTGAAGTCACATGACAATTTTGCCGGAAGATTGGTTCGGCACACGAGGAGAAGGAGTTAGTGGTTAGGTTTAAAAATACATCATAAAATACAAATTTCAAAGTAAAATACACTTTCAGGGCCCTGGTTACACTTCTTTTGCCATTGAAAATACTCCAGCATAAGAGTTTGAGAAGCACTGCCATGAACAACACAAGTATTGTTTATAGATTGAACACCTGATACATGATATATAACGTGAATACAGTTACACATTCATACATATTACTGTTTTTCAAGGGAACATGGATGCTGCTGTGATTAATGAAACACACTCATATATATCAGAAGAGGACGGCTCAGTGGAGGCTCAGCTACGGTCTCAACCAAAGTCCTTGCCCTGCATCCCCTCACTCCACCCTCAGCACCTTGCCTGGGGTCTCCTGTTTCTGACCTCCAGCTCCTCCCGCACCTGAGTTCCTCTCTAGCTGGGCGCGAATTAGCCCTTCTCTACCTGTCAGCAACTGTTGCCCAGCATCTGCCTGTTGGCCACACTTCCTGCTCCTGCAGCTCAGAATGAACGATTTCAGTGGCACTGTCCCTTAAAACTCCTCCCAGCCTAGCTCTGGTGTCAGAATGCTTCTGTTTTTAGTGTCTGCTGCCTTTCTCATTTTTTTCCCCACAAACTGAAAAGCTGAATCAGTGCTCGATTTTCCCAGCTTTAACAAGGATTTACTTTGAAAAGTTGTCCAGCATTTTTAGACTACTTCCTTTGACAGAAACTCAGACTTATCAAAACATGTATACCCTGCTATGACTGCTTTCCTCTCATGGTTGGGCCCATAGAATATATAGACAGAAGGGAGGCAGAGAAGATAAAAGACTGCTTTAATTTCCTGGGACTGCCATAACAAAGTACCACAAACAGGCCAGGCAGGGTGGCTCATGCCTGTAATCCCAGCACTTTGGGAGGCCAAGGTGGGTGGATCACCTGAGGTCAGGAGTTCGAGACCAGCCTGACCAACATGGTGAAACCCCATCTCTACTAAAAATTTAAAAAAAGAGCCGGGTGTGGTGGCAGGTGCCTGTAATCCCAACTACTCAGGAGGCTGAGGCAGAATCGCTTGAACTCAAGAGGTGGGGGTTGCAGTGAGCCAAGATCACACCATTGCACTCCAGCCTAGGCAACAAAGGGAGACTCCGTTTCAAAAAAAAAAAAAGTACCACAAACCAGCTGACTTGCTTACACAACAGAAATGGATTCTCCCATAGTTCTAGAGGCCAGAAGCCTGAGATCAAAGAGTCAATAGGGTTAGTTCCTGCGGAGGGCTGTGGGAAAGAATCTGTAATAATGAAAAAAAAAAAAAAGAGAGAGAGAGAATAAATAGTAACGGAGCATCCTTTGTGCGAGCTTCCATGCTAAGTTCAAAAACATAATATTGAAGGAAAGGACCGAAATATATAAATATATATATATATATGTAATGTGTGTGTATATTTTATATATATATACATATCATTATTTTGCTTTTCTTTATATTATTATCCCAAATAAACACTTATCTCTTGGGATAAATATTTCAGGACATTTATCCTATTATTTGGGATAATAATATAAAGTAAAACAAAACAATGATTAACACAAAACTCAGGATAGTAGTTACCTGGGTGAAGGTGCAGGCAGGAAGGGGATGCAATGGGGGAAGGGGAGTATTGTGGCTTCATAGCACTGGTAAAATACTCTATGTCATTAGCCGGATGGATGGAGGGTGCGTGAATGTTTATTCTTCTTTAAACAACGTAAATGCTTTATACACCTATCAAAAGTTGGAATCACAGGAAGCAGTCTCTGAGTTGGAGATTATTATGTAAGAGATTTAT
This sequence comes from Theropithecus gelada, assembly GCF_003255815.1. NCBI lineage: Eukaryota > Metazoa > Chordata > Mammalia > Primates > Cercopithecidae > Theropithecus > Theropithecus gelada. The sequence goes on from NC_037670.1 coordinate 141,125,906, forward strand.
CTGGGTGTGTTTCTTGGAATCAACAACTGTGGGAGGAAAACAAACGAAGCAGAATCCAGTAGGGGAAGAAGTTGATCGGCAAAGTAGTCTCAATGGAGGTCTTGGCCAACCACATAGAGAGTTTTGAACCTCGGATGGCCTTTCGGAGTTGTCCTGATTTGGTGATGGGAGACAGCTCTTTATACACCATGTTAATCAGTCACCGCATGCAGCCCACCCGGGAGAAGATCTTGACCTTGGGCAAAGCAGCCCTCATCAGCTGAGGCCATCCACACAGGGTGCTGACAACTAAAGGCTTTTTGCTGGCAACGTTCCCAGCAGCCGAGACAAAGTCCTTCATTCCTGAAAGGAATTGAGCAGCACCTCACAGTGTCCACCACAACGTGGGTTATATATTTACATATTTTTCACAGTAAAAGTTGTTATTTAAAAAAAGAAAATGGTTAAGGCAGGAAGGCCAAGCTGTTAAAGGGTATCCCTTTAGGAGTGGTACAAAATCTCAGACAAAACGAAGTCAAGAGCATAGCTGGAGGAATACTGATGTGGAAGAAAGCTGAGCACAGGCTTGGGAGTGTCTGCCCATGGAGTTGCACACAGGTTTTCTGCTGGTGGAGGTGAAACCAGTGAATCAGATGTGATTCGGTAACATAACCCAGGCTATGACTAACAGCCGTTGTGGAGTCAGCTTCACCGGGGTGAGTTAGTTTGACAACTCCCAGAAAATTAATATTGCTAACTGGCCTCTGCTTGGTCCCCACCCAATTGTAAGGAGCATAAGTAGATACAGACTTTTTGTTTATTTGTTTGTTTGAGATGAAGTTTTACTCTTGTCGCCCAGGCGGGAGCACAATGGTGCGATCTCGGTTCACCGCAACCTCCACCTCCTGGGTTCAAGCGATTCTCCTGCCTCAGTCTCCTGAGTAGTTGGAATGACAGGTGCGTGCCACCACGCCTGGCTAATTTTTTTGTATTTTTAGTAGAGACGGGGTTTCACCATGTTGTCCAGGCTGGTCTCCAATTCCTGGCCTCAGGTGATCCAACTGCCTCGGTCTCCCAAAGTGCTGGAATTACAGGCATGAGCCACTGTGCCTGGCCTGTGGATGGAGACTTTTATCCTCAGGCTGAGAGATATGTGTTTCTTTGATTATACAATGGAAGAGGGTCTGCTCAGGTGCTGAAAGATACCATGAGAATTCTAGTGTTAAAATATACTCAAATAATCATAGGAGGCCACTTCTTCTTCTTTCCCATTGCCAACTATCTCAAAGGAATAAAAGCTTCTGTTTATTAATTCTTTGCTATGAATCAGGCACTGTCCTAAGTGCTTATCTGTATTATCTCAATCGTTCTTTACAACAGCTAAATGATACAGATACTGTCAATATTTTCATTGTGTTGATAAGAAACGGGAGGTACAGTTAAGTGTGCTTCAATTGCTTACTCAATGTCTCCAAGCTAGTAAGTAATAAGACCAGCACTGTTTGTAGGCTGGCTGTCCCGGAGGCTATCTTTTGTCTGAACACTTATCTGCCTGCCAGAGATAGGAGAGCATCAAGCTCAGTTTTGACAAGAGCTCCGTGTGTTGCGCAGTTCTCTGGACATGGATACAGCTTGACTTACTGGTCAAGTAGGAAGGGCTCAGTGCTGAGATGCAGACACGGTGTCCAGGCACGGAGGGCATGCCTGTGGGGAGAATGCTGGTGGGGACAGACAGCAAGCGCTCTGAGGTCCAGAGACAATCTGAACCTGGCTCCAGCTCTGACTAAACCAGCCCCCAGGATCTCCACTCTAAGCCCCCAAGACAGTTCCACATGGGAATTCACTCCTCATGAGCACAAATATGGGGATCAACTAAAATCATGACCCTAAGTTCTTATGTGGAGATGGATTTTGAGTGAGGCGAGCAATACCACTAGACAAGGAAGGATGCTGAAGATTTCTTAATTCCTTGGAGAGGCGACAGAAGCTAAGTGAAAAATCAAGAGGAAACAATGTCTTCTCAAAGCAGAAAATGTCAACACTAGGATGGGAACTTTTAGGGTTATTCTCATTGAAGATGGATTAATGGCCAGACCCTGGAGGCAAGCTGGCTAGGTCAATGACCTAACTCCAAAACTGGGTAATGAGTAACCCTAGAAAAGTTACTGAAATTCTCTGTACCTTCATTAGCATGGACACCCACCTCCTAGCACTGCCACCAAGTGTATACAGCAACACCTGCCAAGTGTTTAGAACAGGGCCTTATCTTTTTTAAGTACCTATGTGCTATTATTATTAGCAATCCCTACTTCCTTCTAGGTAGAAGGACATCATTGTTCACCTTGACAGTTCCATCCCAGACTTTCTTTTTTCCCTCCAGGAAATCAGGGTGTGGTTCAGGGATCAAAATCATTCAGAGTAACAGAGTAGTGAGTCATTATTCTGTCTAGAAGGAAGGCAAGTATCTACACTAATAAGCCAGTATACCTGGAAACACATCGAACTTTATGATTTAAAAAATAGAAGAAGTCAGACTTGGTGGTACACACCTGCTACTCGGGAGGCAGAAGTGGGAGGATCGCTTGAGTCCAGGAGTTCAAAGTTAAAATGAGCTATGATCGTGCTATTGCACTCCAGCCTGGGCAACAAAGCAACACTTTGTCTCTAAAAAAGCCAAAAAAAAAAAAAAAAAGACACAATCACACTCTCTGGCCCTCTGATTCCTCATGTGTAAAGTGTGGTAGATGTTGTGGATTCTACTGGGGACTCACAAATTGGGTTCTGCAGGGCCATTCCCCAGAGGTGTACTGGCCTCCCAGGACGTATGGAGGGGAAGCCGTGCAGGCAGGACCCCAGCCCCCACCTCAGCCAGAGCAGTTCCACTTGCATCTGTTTTCTACATTGTAACTGTAAGAATAAAATACCTGTAGACTGAAATGGAGCAGGCCCCTGATAAAAAATGTAATCAACCTCTTCCTGGAGAAGAGTCTCAAAGCTCCTCTTTTTGTAATTAAGGACGCAGCCATTAAAATATTACACTCTTTTCTTTTATTCATGACAAATCCAAATGAGCACAATTTGGAAAGCAGCAGGGAGGGGAATGAACAAATTGAATTAATTTCTATGCTGAATATTAATATCGTGCCACAGAAAGGAAGATGCTTTGCAAATTTAAGGCAGTTAAGAAAATATTTTTATCCTTCTTAGTAATTGAGACAGCACTGCTTCTGAAAAGTGCTTTTCTCCTGGCAGTTGTGTATGTTTGGTCCAGCAGGCAGACTCACTACAGTTGACTTCTCTGTTAGGTACGGTGCCTAGGGCCCATGACACCTTTAGGGGCCCACAAAAATGTTGTAACTTTCATTTCTATTAAAATCCAAATATATGTGTATACATATATAATTACATATAATAATGAATTCAGCCTGGAATGATTCCTCTTGGGGCCAGTGTAGTCATAAAATACAATTTTTAATATTTGTACGAGGACGGGGTTTATGAAAGCAAAGTGCCCACAGCCCCCTAAAGTCATAAATCTGTGCTGATGACTGCAACTCACTGCAGTGAAAGGGTCACAACGGGGACCTGCTGTGCAGACCCCAAGCCCAGCTTAGACTCCACCTTAAGTGTCAAGTCCGTGCAATGTGTTGTGGACTTAGCGGTGTCCACAGCCTCCTGTTTTTCCTAATGATCCTTTGCCTGTGAGTGTGATCCCTGTCTATTCAAACTGTGGTGGCAGATCGACAGGATGGGCATCACCTGGGGACTTGGTAGGAATGCATCATCTCTAGCCCCACCTAAGACCTACTGAATCAAAATCTGCATTGTACCACATTCTTTTCCCCTATCGAGCCTTAGATTGTGGAGATGATATCCCAATCAGGGCCTGTGCACAGGGCTTCAAGGAGGTGACCAGCAGCAAAGTGACCGAGGTGCACAGCCAAGCCAGAATCAATGCAGAAGTTTGGGAGACACCTACCTTTGGCTTCCAAGTAACCACTTTAGTAGGGGTGAAAGACAGAAACATCTGCTTTCTCCCTATGTCCTAGATAAAAGGGAGATGGATGCTAGTTCTTAGATTACATTAAGTTTTCTTCTCAAAGAGATGTTTGCATCATTTTGAAATGTTTGAAAACTCTCTAAATTGAATGAACTCATAAGTTCCTTCCTGCTATAAGAGGCCTATTTCAGCCCCAATCCTCCTGGCCTGGGGAAGTTTGCCAGCACCAATCACTTCTTCTCTCCAGCTTCTAACCGGTTGGAGAAACATGCACAAGGGGCCTGAAGATGATAAAAGGACAGCGCCAGCTTTACTGCCAGTAAAGCTGAATGGGGAAGAAAATAAATTCCCACCCCCTTGGAAAGGCCTGGTTGTCCTATAGCCATATTAATAAGTGGCACTCAGAACAAGTTTGGAACCTGGTCAAGCCAGCAACAGCAATTTGCTTTGGTGAACAGCTTTCACAAGTTGTTTACAATCGGCATTAGCTGCTTACTTCTGAAAGCCAGCCAATCACAGACTCACCTCAATAAATATGCCATAGTGGCAACCCATTAGCAATAGCCTCATCTGTGCACCCACACCTCTGCGGATGATGTTGAAGCTCTTGAGCCTCTGCAGCTTCGCCAATCGCTGAACTTCACACTTCCGTGAGACTCTATATAAATTAGCGATCTGCTCCGAGAGACTGTACTCCCTTTCCTACGCTTAACAATCCATTCAATTTTGTCTGTTTTATTTTTAATATGGGATGATAGTCTCATACTTTGATACCTTGAACCTCGGAATCTGCATGAATATAACCTCCCCCAACCAAATCCAGGTAGAGAAGTTTAATTGGCTAACTAAACTTCATATTTTAACTGCATAGAAGAGGCCAAGAGGGCCCTGGCATCCTCTTAGTGATATGTGCAGCAGGTAGGGGAAGAGAGAGAATAAGAGGAATCCTAGTTTTCACTGTCCATGGAGTGGGAGGTCCACTGGACTCTCTCTCTCCATCTTACCAGCCTGTTAGTTACTTCTCAGGAGAGGGAGGATAGGAAAGAGAAAAGATGAGGGGATGGAGAGAGGAGGTGGAAATAATATTTTAAAATGGTTTACTATGGTGTGAATGTTTGTGTTTCCCCAAAATTCATATGTTAAAATCCTAACCCCAAAGGTATGATATTTAAGAGGTGGGGCCTGTGGGAGGAAAGTACATCATGAGGGGGAAGTCTTCGTGATTGAGATTAATGTACTTATAGAAGAGACCCCAGAGAGCTATATAGCCCCTTCCACAGCATAAAGACACAGCAAGAAGACACCATCTATGAAGCAGAAAGCCCTTGCCAAAACCCAAATCTGCAAGTGTCTTGATCTTGGACTTCTTAGCTTCTAATTGTGTGAGAAACAAATTTCTGTTGTTTATAAGCTACCCAGTTCATGGTACTTTGTTATAGCAGTCTAAATGGACAAAGATACTGTTCCTTCCAGAGATTGGAGCCAAATTTCCTCATAGAAACAAGAGAAAGAGACAATAAGGGCTTCCCCTAAACATTCTTTATCCTAACAGTCTTTTGCAAATTGGTTGGGGAAAGAAGGTGTAAATACTTAAAGCAATTGATATGGTTTGGCTCTATCTCCCCACCCAAATCTCATCTCAAACTGTAATCCCCACCTGTTGAAGGTGGGGCCTGGTGGGAAGTGATTAGATCATGGGGGTTGTTTTTAATGGTTTAGTACCATATCCCTAGTGATGGGTCATGAGTGAGTTCTCACAAGATCTGATGGTTTAAAAATGTGTGGCACCTCCCACTTTGCACTCTCTCTCCTGTGCCATGTAAGACGTGTCGTGCTTCCCCTTTGGCTTCCGCCATGATTTTAAGTTTCCTGAGGCCTCTCCAGCCAGGTGGAACTGTGAGTCAATTAGACCTCTTTTCTTTATAAGTTACCCAGTCTCAGGTAGTTCTCTATAATAGTGTGAAAATGGACTAATACAGCAATTGAGAAACACTTTTAGGGAAAAATATTCTGAGAATAAGACTATTGGTAATAACGTGAGGAAGGATTCGTAGAAAAGATGGAATTTGAGATGATCTTGGAAAGAGGAATTAAATTCATCAAAAATCACCCGGTGATTATGAAGCAACACTGTGTCCAGCATTGAGTCCTGAGCTGTATAAACAAGCAGTCACAATTTCTACCCTTAAGAAGCTCACAGTCTGAGTCTTCTGGTTCTCAAATCTAGTTACACTTTAGAATCACCTGAGAAACTTTTTTAAAAAATGACCATAATCCTGATTTAATTGGTTTGAGTGAGTCCTGACCATCAGTATCTTTTAAAGTCTCAGGTGTAGGAAAAGAGTTCTTGAAGAGACAAAAGATAACCATAAAAGAAAAAACTAAGTTTAACTTAATTAAAATTAAGACATCACCAGGAAAGTGAAAAGACAAGCCACAGACTGATTGAAGAGATTGACAATGCATATATCCAACACAAATGTGGAAACAACACAAATGTCCCTCAATAGAAGAATGGATAAATTGTAGTACATTGATACAAGGGGATACTAGACCACAATAAAAATTATGAACTACTAACACATGGAACAAGATAGATGAATCTCATAGGCACTTTATTGAGAGAAAGAAGACAAAAGAGTACATACTGAGTAACTCAATTGTTAAAATTTTAAGAACATAGGTAAAACTAATTTATGGCAATCAACAGTCATCTTTTAGTGACTTAACTGGGAAGGGACACAGCAGAATGTTCTGAAGAACTGTGGATGTTTGTTTTTTGAATCTCAAACTGGGGGGCATGATATAGAGGATATATACAAGGGTAGTCCTTAGAGAAGATGGCTGGAGCCATCAGCAACCAACACACCCAGCCACTGGGGGAAATGAGCATCTTAGTCCTGGGAGGGAGGTCTGGGCAGAGTCTCAGCATCCACTACACACTACACCAGGTGATCCTAATTTGGAACTCGGGGCTGAGACATACTGGTCTAAATCAGTGATTCTCAAAGGGCGGTCCCTGACTAGCAGCATCAGCACCATCTGAGAACTTGTTAGAAACGCAAATTATTGACCCTGTACTGAATTGGAAACTCTGGGTTGAGCCTGGCAATCTGCTTTCACAAGCCCTCCGGGTGATTTCAATATGCACTAACATTTGAGAACAACTGGTCCAAAGGGCTTTCACTTGAGATTGAGAGGGGATTTTTTTTTTCTTTTTTCTTTCTTTCTTTTTTTTTTTTGGAAATGGAAGGAATCCTGGCAATGTCACAAAGCATGTCAAATATAACATGAACAGAGAATGCAGTTTGGAGAAAAGTGAACGAGAAAACTGTTTAGCAAATGGAACTAATTACTAGATCTTATTTAAAATTTTTTTCTCTTAAGCCAATAGACCATATAGAAATCACGTAGATTCTTAAACAGCCTGGCAAAGGAACAAAGAGGGAAGAGAGTGTCTATACAGTGAAAATTCTAATAGGAGACATTTGAAATCATCTATGTGAAAACTAAGGAGGACAAAAAGTATGAGTGTTAACAGTAAAAATGGGAAGGAAAAAATGACTCTGAGAGACTCCACAATGATTTGCATCAGAATTTGAATCTCCAGTGGGGTGAGGAAGCAAACGTTCTATAAAGTATTTTTGTTTTTACATTAAAAATAGAGGCAAGGTCTTGCTATGTTGCCCAGGATGGTCTCAGATTCCTAGGCTCAAGTGATCCTCTCACTTCTGCCTCCCAAAGTGCTGGGATTACAGGCATGAGCTACCATGCCTGGCCATTACAAAGTTTGGAGATTTTCATCACTAGGACAATAGGAGTCGCCAACACAAATGGGGAAGTCAGGAAGAGAATCCACACTGAAAGGAACATGAATTTTGTTGTCTGTTTTGGAAAGTAAGCCTATTACATCCAGGTAGAGCTGTTTTATAAACAGCTAGAAATGTAGGACAGGCCAAGTGCTGTGGTTTATGCCTGTAATCCCAACACCTTGGGAGGCCGAGGCAGGAGGATGGTTTGAGCCCAGGAATTCAAGACCAGCCTGGGCAACATATGAAAAAATGTCTTACGTGTTGACAGAAATGTATTTGGTAGAAATCAAGCAAAATGAGGCATAAGAAAGCATCATTGAATGATATGATAAAAATGAGGTCTGAAGTGATCTTATTGCATGTTTTGGTCCACATAAACTGAATCCTACCCATTTCTCCAACATGTAACACTCCTATAACTAGTCACCTTTCCACTTATACAGTAAGCTATTCAGGAAAGTGATTTGGAACTGTTAGAGTGGAATCCAGAATGTGACCCATTTCTTTCCCTCTTTGCATTTCTTTCCCTCTTCCTGCCTCCTATCCCCGTAACTTGTCTGGCTCATTTCATCCATCGGGCCTCAGCTCAACTGGCACTCCTCAGAAGGACTTTCCATGGCTACCCTCAGTGCTCCCCTCTAGTTACCTGTTTATTTCTTCTATAGTACTTTTAGAGCAAACCCTTCTTAAAAATAAACTCTAAAATACAACTGAGGGCTCTTTTCTCAGATGCTTGACCAGCAATTCATGTTACTTATCATCTTGCTTCCAATGTTCCACCACCCTACATCTTGAATTTGGGTACAGACACCTTTCCCAGGGCTTGGGCATGGCTTTCTAAGATCTACGTTGCTCAACCTAGGGTTAAAACCCTTTCAGGCTGCTGGCACTTCTGCTTGCGCTAGTGTGAGGGCTTATCTAACCACTGACATGCTGGTTCTCCTGCAGTTGCACTTGCTGGGTCCAGTTTCCCTTTTCTGTAAGCCACAGAGGGTGGGGAAAAGAGCTCTGCCTTTTCCTGTTTCTGTTCACGCTTCTTTCCCCTCTACTCCCTCAGTGTGCCACACCCCAGGCTCCCAGCCTCCTCCAGCCCAGCCAGAGGAAGCCTCAGAAGACCTTTCTCATCTCCCAGTAGGCTCTGGACACTCACAAAAACAATTCTGAATTAGCAGTCAAAAATACGCATATAAGTTTTGTTTACATAGAATCTCAACTCTCTCAAAATCCCCTGTTTACCTCACAACTGGATTTTACATGTATCAACAAGCACAGCAAAATGCAAGATAATTTTTATGAATATAACCCTCTATATGACTTATAAGGGGAGAAACGTAGTCTTTTGTTCCCGTCTTAGATCTGCCAGAGTTGCCTGCTTAGTTTGAATACAAATTTGAGTTACAATAAATTATCCTGAGCCATTCCAGGCTAACCACTATTTCGGTTTCCAGATCAGTCCCCATTATACATCAGTCCCCATTAAACATCAAAACTGGAAGATACATTACCTCGGTGGAGCCATTGCCTTGATTTGCAATGTTTAATCTGGCACCAATACAGGTTTCTTGACTTCTTAATATACTCTTTCTTATTTTTTCACTAAAATTAACAAAAATGAATTTAGTATTTTGCTTAAGTAGGAAACTGAAATATTCCAAGCGTAACACATCTTAAATTATATAAGTATGTAAGTATTTTTTTTTTTTTTCTGCTTTCTTTCATGCTCATTACCACCTCTACAGGAGAAGTAAAAATGAAACCCAGCTGGGCACGGTGGCTTACACCTGTAATCCCAGCACTTTGGGAGGCTGAGGCGGGAGGATCACAAGGTCAGGAGATCAAGACCATCCTGGCTAACACTTTGAAACCCCGTCTCTACTAAAAATACAAAAAAAAATAGCATGATGGCAGGCACCTGTAGTCTCAGCTACTTGGGAGGCTGAGGCAGGAGAATGACATGAACTCAGGAAGTGGAGCTTGCAATGAGCCGAGATCATGCCACCGCACTCCAGCCTGGGCGACAGAGCGAGACCCCATCTCAAAAAAAAAAAAAAGTGAAACCCAAGAATCCTCTAGCTATAGGAAAGGAACGGCTAGAGGCAAGAGAAAATCAAACTTGACTAAAATGTGTCATATAATTTCTTATATTTCATTGGGCTATCCTTCCCTCCCATGAGCACTGGATTTATTTAGGAGAGTCATCATCTTATAAGTTACTTTAATACAATTGTTCCAGAAAACAAAAGAATTATTAGACTTTCATTTTGAAAACTAAGCCTCAAACTCAGCAGTAAGAACCCAAATACCACAACAATTAAAAAACGAGCCAAAGGCCAGATGCGGTAGCTCATGCCTGTGATCCCAGCCTTAGAGAGGGAGGACTGCTTGAGACCTGGAATTTGAGGTCAGCCTGGGCAACATAGTGAGACCCCATCTCTACAAAAAATAAAAAATTAGTCCAATGTGGTAGCACAAGCCTGTAGTCCCAGCTACTCAGGAGGCTTAGGCAGGAGGATCATTTGAGCCCAGGAGTTTAAGGCTCCAGTGAGATATGAGTGTGCCACTGCACTCTAGCCTGGGTGACAGAGTGAGACCTCACCTCTTAAAAAATAAAGAACAAAAGACCTTAAAAGACACATCACTAAAGAAGACATACAGATGACAAATAAGCATATGAAAAGATGCTCCACATCATATGAGAAATGCAAATTAAAACAATGAGATACCACCACTTACCTGTTACAATGGCCAAAATCCAGAACACTGACAATACCAAATACTAGTAAGGATGTAGAGCCACAAGAACTCTTACTCATTGCTGGTAGGAATGTGAATTGGTACAGCCACTTTGGAAGACAGTTTGCCAGTTTCTTATAAAATTAAACATATTGTTACCATATGATCCAGTAATCACACTCCTTGGTGTTTACCCAAAGAAGCTGAAAACTTACGCCTACACAAAAACCTGCACACAGATGTTTATAGCAGCTTTACTCATAATTGCCAAAACTTGGAAGCAACCAAGATACCCCCAGTAGGTGAATGGATAAATAAACTGTGGTACAACCAGACAATGGAATATGATTCAGTGCTAAAAGAGAATGAAATATCAAGCCATGAAAAGACATAGAGGAAACTTACATAAATATTACTAAGTAAAATAAGGCAGTTTGAAAAGGCTACACACTGTATAATTTCAACTAGATGCCATTCTGGTGAAGGTAAAACTTGAAGACAGAAAAAAAAAAAAAAAAATCATTGCTTGCCAGAGATAAGTGGGAGGAAGGGATAGATAGATAGAGCACAGAGGATTTTTAGGGTTCCTGTTGCTTTACTCTGTATGATACTATAGTGGTAGATATACATCATTATACATTTGTCCATTTGTATAATGGGTGAACCTTCATGTAAACTATGAATTCTAGTGATAATGATGTGTACATGTAGGTTCATCATTTGTGACAAATGTACCACTCTAGTGGGATGCTGATAATGGAAAATCTATGTATGTGTGGGGGAGCAAGATATATGAAAAATATATCATCTATTCAATTTTTCTATGAACCTAAAACTACTCTAAAATATAAAGTCTGTTTTTTTAAATATGCATCTGTGTTTTAAAAACAAGGACTGTAGAATTATTAATGTTTTCCAAGATGAAAATCACTGTAATCACTTATCAATGAAAGGAAAATGTTATATATTATCAATTAGAGTCTAATAAACAGAATACAATTGATTTGAAGAAGCACAGAATTGATTTGTCTCCAGAGATGATTTTAACCTTCAGATCATCAGAGATACAGATTACCAACAATGAAATACTATGCTATAGCATGGTAGTTTCCAAGCTTCTAAAGTATAAAGACATATTTTCAATATCAAAAATATTTTCAGAATGTCACTTCATAATAAGTACCATTTATTAATCATTTAATAAGAAAATGGCACCTAAGAGTAGACTATGAGGCCATATGGAATGAGATCTTTGCCCAGCAGAGATGACAGGTACTAACTCTGCCAATCAGATTCTCCTTATTCCACGTTTGAAATGGAGACACAGAAAGTCATGAACCAGCAGAGAGCCTGAGGGAGCAAAACCCTTGAGTAACCAAGAAGCCTCTCGAATGAACAGGAGACCAGTTGAGTGGTACTTACCTCCCTCCAACCACATTTCATCTGGTTTATCTTTTTTATTTATTTTTGCTTTTCCAGACAACTGAGAAGGGGCTGGGCAGAGGGGAGTAGAAGTAAGTTAATTAATTTACAGTTTTGGAAGGGGTAGCAGCAGGTCCAGGAAGGAGTTGAGTCATGTTAATGGCTCAGCAGCGTAGGGACTGCCAGGGTGAACAGATAACCTAGAGCTGCCGTGAGCCTGTCTGGAATGATCTTGCAAGTCCAGAAGGAGTCTGTTCTCCAAGAAACTCAGGCACAATTAGGTTCCTATTTTTCTGCTCAGAGATGGAGGAGTTCCTGTCCTTGATACCTCATCACCTGACTGAGACCCCCATCTTCCTTAATTCCCCCATTTCCTTGTAATAAATACTTCAGAATCAAGGTAACTTGAGTTTATCTTTGTTCTTTATAACTAAAAATTATAGCTAGCACAGAAATTAAATTTATTTTGTCGTAGTGAATATTTGTCAACCATGAAGACAAACAAAAAATGTATTTAGCATTGTACATTATTTTTCTTGCTCCTCCTACTTTTTATCTTTTTTAAAGGAGGGCAGAAGGCAGTCTTTTAGGTAATAAGCAATTGTAAAATAAAGAAAACCTACCTTCTGTTTTAATCACTGGTACAGTAAATGTATTCTTTCTCAACGGGATATAGTTACCTATAAATGAGGCTCTTTTAGGAGTTTAGAATACTGTCCCTTAAAGTCCCAAATGTTTGTAGTGCAAATAACCAGTTTCACTGATGTTTAGAAGGGAAAGTAAAGAGGAATATTATGATTCACAAGCATCATGAATGGTTCTCTTCAAAAGTTCATTTGGATAAAAATTTGCCTAATTTGGAGGTACTAGTTACAGTTACTAATTACAGAGCCTATTTTTATACATCATGTTTCAAATTTGTTACTTTTGTTAATAAGTATGTGATAATCATGTTTGTGTGTGTGAATTGTTTTAAGGTTTATCATTTATTAAAGTTAGAGTTATGCAATATGGCAGAATTATAATATTAATAGTGTAATGTGATTTAATCTGGAATTAAATGACTATCTTGTTGAGGGTGCCTACTAGAATTAGAATTTGTTTATACAAGACGAATGTTTACATTCATGTTCAACAATTGAGTAAATGATCTGTAATTTTAGGATATCTAATCCATCAAGGACACTATAACAATTGCAGTGTGGTTATCTTAAATATTTATCACTGAAGAGAATCAAACTCCCAAATCATATTTCCACTTATTTAGGCCTCCAACATTTCTACCTTCCATTTTTATTCTTCAGAATATCCAGGTGTAATGGGTGTAAGTATCAAAGTGTTTAGAGGACATATCTTCACATTCTGATATTACTGTTTTACTATATTGCTTTTTGGAGGATTTGTTTGCTTATCATTGCTGTACTCCCAACAACAACGTGGATACCTAGTAAAGAACCAGGCAAATCATTGTGTTGTTTTATATTTTCTTTGTGTTCTAAGGTTAGTTTTGTTTTTTGCTTTCATTTGCAAAACTCAAATAATGAAAATATTTTATTGCTGCCTAGAAGGCATCAAGTAGTTTAACTTGACTATATCATCCAGTGATCAAGGGGCTTACAAAGAAGCAAAAGAAGTCCAGTGATGGAGCTGAGAGAATGAGAGAATGTAGTAAAAGATGACCTGGTGACACCAAAACCTGCAAGGCAGAGGTGAATGATTTGAGTACCTAAATGCCTGGAGAGATAATGTGTAAAATGACCATGTATTCAACAAGATGGGGCTGCAAAACCAATGGTCAAATGGAGAGTACAATGCTTGCCTACAGACACTCAAATTCAATTTGACTTTGAAACAAGTAACACTGTGCTGCAAAAATATATATCTATTTCACCACAAATTTGTCCCCCCATATGGTTTTGGAACTCATGCTTAGGAATTTGATCTTTATCTAAAAGCATGAGAAAAGAAGCTGCTGAAATAGAAGTAGGGTGGAGAGAGTGACACTATCAGATTTGTATTTTGAAAAATAATGTTTTAGAAAAAAACACAAAACCCCAAAAACTTCTCAATAATATTCTCACTGTGATAGAGCGTGCGTCCATGCATCCATGAAACAAAAACAGGATGTTCTTTCCAGCTGCAGTATAGTAACTGCACTTTGAAGCCCAGTTACTCGGGAGGCTGAGGCAGGAGAATCGCCTGGGATTACAGGTATGTGCCACCATGCCTGGCTAAGCTTTGTAATTTTAGTAGAGACGGTGTTTTGCCATGTTGACCAGGCTGGTCTCGAACTCCTGATCTCAGATGATCTGCCCACTTGGGCCTCAAAGTGCTGGAATTACAGGCATGAGCCACCGCACCTGGCCAAAAAAATTATTTCTAGAGGGTTTAGTGAAGAAAAAAAATCAGACACGTATTCTGTTCACCAACTCTACCTACAACCTCCTATTCAGTTACTATCATGTCATGGACCTTTGGGGATTCTGTGGTTACAAATCAGGCTGGTTCTTGGCTTTCACCATCACCAGATTAGGATTTGGCTTTTTGAGGTCTCCAAGATGGCCGCAACCCTCCAGCTGCTTTCTGGCCTCAACGTTTTGGGCGCTCTTGTCTCCTTCTCTTTTTTCCACTTTTTTTTTGTGTGCTTGTTAACTTAAAAAAAAATTTTTTTTTTGAGATGGAGTCTTCCAGGCTGGAGTGCAGTGGCGCAATCTCAGCTCACAGCAACCTTCGCCATCTCCTCTGTGCGGCTGAGCAACTTGTCCCTTCTGCACCTGGGCTGGGGTGAAGTGTATTCTTTGGAGAGGGTAAAATAAATGGATTCTGGACCGGTGGATACCAAACATAGTTGAGGATTAAAATCTTACGCCAAAAACAGGACTTAAGGGAACATGTGGATAGTGGATGCTGAGACAGCTTTCCCTCTTTCTCTACTTGGCTTCTGAAATACTCCTAGCCAGGACTTTCAGATCAGGAGAGACTTCTATGCTATGCAATTTCTGACCAAAGCAATGTGAAAATCATAAAATGGCCCATTCCTACCATCCTAAGGTAAAATTCAACTATTTAATCAAACACTCATAAGCATGAGTCAATAACAAATAACAGGAAAAACTCAGTAGTAGGGTTAGTCAGGACCATTACAAAGTAGAACCAAAACAAAGATACATTAAATATAAGAATGAGAAACATTTTTTAAAATTAGAGCACCAATCCAGGAGAAAGAATATTCAAACAACTGAAGTTTCAGGGTGGAAAAAAACAACCAAACCAAACAAAACAAAGCAAAACAGGGAAAGAGGAAGACTGCAAGTCATCAATGAAATAATTTAAGAAATTTTTTCAAAACAGAAAAACATGATTTTCCAGAATGGAAGGACCCACAGGTCTCTGATACTGTGATGTGTGATAATAAGAAATGTATATTCTGTCTTCATCCCCAGTTCCTGGCACAGAGCTTCTAAAACCCTTGGAATTTCCTCAGTGATAGGAGTGAAAGGTTTTTTTCATAATTTCATTTGTAATAAGTTCCTTTCAACCATACCTGAGTTTACGTTAAATAGGGAGGATGGGGCTGGTGGTCAAAGAAACCAACAACCATGTGGCCAGAGGGTCAGAACTTTCAGCCCCACATCCAGGGAGGGAAAAGGGGCTAGAGATTGAGTCAATCAGCAATGGCCAATGAACACATGGAGGTGCTGGAAGGGTGATATTTCCAGAGAGGGCATGAAAGTCCTACACCTCTTCACACATACCTTCCCTATACGTCTCTTCCATTTGGCTTTTCCTGACAGGAACTTACCAAAAAAATTCTAGAGACAATGAAGCAGTCTTCAAAATTCTGAACGAAAGTTAATTCCAATCTAGAATTCTATGCCCATCCAAACAATCAACGAAACGTAACGGTCAAATAAAGACGTTTTCAGATATGTGCAGTTACAAAAATTGACCTCCTGGATATTTTTCTCAGGAAGCTTTTGGACAACATATTCTACAAATATGAGTAGACCAAGAGAGAAGAAGTCACTGGATGCTGAAAATAAATAGGAAATCTCAAGAGGATTTAACACAGGATACTAAAGGAATTTCCAAGAAAATGAGAGAGGGAGACACCAGATGATGCCTATGCACCTAGCAAAGAAGGGAACACATCCAGAAAAAATATTTGTCCAGGTGTGTGGCTTACACCTGTATTCCCAGCACTTTGTGAGTCTATAGTGGGAGAATGGTTTGAGGCTAGGAGTTCAAGACTAGGCTGGGCAACACAGTGAGACTCCACCCCTATAAAATGTTTTTTTTAATTAGCCAGGCATGGTGGTACATGCCTGTAATCCTAGGTATTCGGGAGTCCGAGTGGGGAGGATCACTTGAGCCCAGGAGTTCAAGGATGTAATGAGCTGTAATCATGTCACTGTACTCTAACTTGGGCAACAGAACAAGACCATATATCCAAAGGAAAAAAAAAAAAAGAACTGGAGGGAGGCTAAATCTGAGGCCACTTCCTATAATTGATCCCCTTTTATAATAGGTCTATGATTCTATCCTACTTTCAAACTAGCAAGTTAGCTTACTATAGTTTCATGGATGCTAGCAGAAAACATAAGACTCCAGATTCAAAGGCAAAGGATTTTATTACTCATGGCACATCAAACATCAAGAGCATCAGTGTATTTGCATTAGTTTCTCTCATTCCCATGTCTCATGGGACAACACAGATGGCTCCCGATGGAAGCCGCACACACAATAAGGTGCATGAAAGAAGAGAAACCCTGAGCTTAGGGAGCCCAAGTTTCTTATATGGGCAGTAAGCATCCTTGTGCTTTGCTCTCAAGGGTGATGCTATCTTCCAATGCTGTTTGCTATGCAAACTTCCTTTAAAAAGGTAGTCCAGAGCAAAGGGTAATCAGTCTGTTTGAAAGTTGTGAAGGAATGTGAAAGACCCATTGAGAATTCTCTCTCCAACCTATGTACTCAAATGACCCTGTACATTTCTTTCCCTGTACTTATCGCAATTGCAATTGCATAGTTATTTGAGTGATTGTTTACTATTTGTTTCTCCTCTAAATCATAAGCTCTATGAAGGTAGGGACCACGTCCATTTTGTTCATTGCTACATCTCCAATGACTGGCAGAGTGCAGATATATAGTAGAAGCACAATAAATGTTTTTTGAAGAACTACTCATGGATCACCAAACATCAGTACACTAGATATACAAACGAAAGATGAGCAACAGGCTACAGATGTCACAAGGCATAATGTACTTTAATGATATTTCTTTACATTTACCCAGCACTTATTTTACAAACCACCTTTCATGCATTATTTCATGGAGGCTTCACAATAAAACTCTGAATTAGATGAAGATGTTAAGAGACTTGTCCAAGATCACTGGACATTTTACATGGAAAAAAAAAAAAAAACCAGCCTGAAATCTGGGCATTTTAAGCCAATACTGTGTCCTCTATCTTTTTTAGTGATACTGTTTCTGTCACCCAGGCTGGAGTGCAGTGGCACAATCACAGCTCACTGTAACCTCAAATTCCTGGCTCAAGCAATTCTTTCAAATAACTAGGTCTACAGGCATATGCCACCATGTGTGGCTAATTATTTTTAATTTTTTTAGAGACAAAGTCTCACTATGTTGCCCAGGCTGGTCTCAAATTCCTGTCCTCAAGCAATCCTCCAACCTCAGTCTCCCAAAGCACGGGATAAAGACGTGAGTCTATATATCTGGCCTTTGTTCTTCTATTTCATAAGATGTTATTACCTACGACAATCACAAAGTGGAATAATGTCAAAAGCAAAACTAGGGGAAATATTTTCAATGCTTACTTTAAATGAAAGGTTAAACATCTGTGAAAATATTTATTTATTACAGTTATCACAGTGAAGATAAAAGAGCAGAATTCAGTTTTCATCATTCTATGAATTAAAAATAGCAATGCTTTATGTATTTATAAAGCATAAAATATTTATACATCACTTTATTCTCACAAAATGCAATCAGCTAGATATTACACTTCTTTCCCTTAACAGATGATGAAATTGAGGCTCAGAATGCTTTAGCTACTAGACAGAAATCACAGAGCTAATTCTCCCATGAGTTAAAATACAGATATATTACGCTGAAAATATGATGCCTCCTCATAAAAGGAAATTACTTTTGCAAGACGCAGATGTTCCTTTCTTCAATATCTCTCAAAACCCAAACATAATAGAATACACTCAGTGTATTCTAGTATGTTCTACTATTCATTAATCTGTTACTTTGTCTTACTATGATATACATTGTGAAATTAAGAAACTGTTTTCTAAAATAAGCCACTCATCTAAGAACTGATTGAAAGCCATTACATGTACACTTATCTTTAGAATTAGATTTTCTCTGGAAGTATTAAGAATTTGATTAAAAATAAATATTACTAGTTTAACATTGTAATATACCTCCAACTCATACTTCAGTCATGAGATAGTCACTGTAGCGAATTAAGAAATACATAATATAAGTATAATTTTAAAGTTTCAATTTCTTCCTTCTATTCATTGCTTCAATATGTTTCACATCTAATTTCATATATATAAATGAAATGTTTCTCATTTCTGCCATTTATTTTGCCCTTATAAATTGCTTTGTAGGGTTATCTTTTTACACATTGATTTCTAGCCTTTCACAACCAGAATGTAAGCTACTTTAGGACATGGATCATGTCCTATAGTTTAAAACTTTCTCTCCTCTCTGGGCCCAGTAGATCATTGTAATCCCAGCAATTTGGGAGGCCAAGGTGGGAGGATCACCTCAGGCTGGAAGTTCAAGACCAGGTTGGGCAACATAGTGAGGCCTCATCTCTACAAAAATTTAAAAAATTAGCTGGACATGATGGTACCTTCCTGTAGTCCTAGCTACTAAGGAGACTGAGGCGAGAGGATCACTTGAGCCTAGAAACCCAGAAGTTTGAGGCTGCAGTGAGCTATGATTATGCTACTACACTACAGCCTGGGTGACAGAGCAAGGCCCTGTCTCTAGAAACCACAATCACAACAACAACAAAACAAATTTCTCCACTCCACCTCTGTGTTTTGCACCTTGTTAAGCTCAGATCAGGTGAGTTCCTGGCTTTGCTCTCTTTATTCCTCTCCCATTTAAAGTCACCTGAAAAATTAGCCATACTGTATTCCCAGGGTAAACCTAACTGAAGCAAGACTAGCTTACCACCCTTCAAAATCAGCATTTTGGAGCTTATTCTCAAAGACAGGCCAGCCCTGATGACCCAGCTCCAAGGTTAACAACTGGTCTCCCACCTCCAGTCTGGAGCCCAAAGTGGCCTCACGTGTATAACATGCCTTCTGTTCCATTGCTGTTCCCATATTGCTAATCTGATAGTTTTTCATGATGTTTTAGTCATTCCCAGGAAAGAGGAAAAAGGCAAACAAAGTTGAGACTGGCTTTCTCCCTCAGGAAGATCTGAAAGGTAAATTACACCTCAGAGTTTTCCTGACCTGAAGCAAGGGAGCTGGGTCTTCTTACTCCATCATCTGGCAGTCATTGGTTAAGAGCTGCCCCAGGGGACCTAAACTCCCAGCTCTGTGCTTACTGGCAATACAGCCCCAGTCGCACAAGAGCAGTCCTCCAAAGAATAAATACAGGTGCTGTGAAGCAGAGGAAAAAAAGCACTGAAGCACAGAAATAGTGAAAGTGATCCCAGCAGATCTGGTCAAAGCACTTATGGTGTCTGCTGCAGCTCTATCCACCAGAAGAGAACCATAAAAACCTGGGCCCCTACGACACAGCCTGGGACAACTGCTGGGGATGGCCGGAGCCCACCTACAATAGAAGCAGCTAATCCCACAAGGAGAACATGAGGTGATATGAGCACAGAGCCGTATGTCCCAGGAGAGGAGCGTCAGGACAGATTTTAGAGCTGTAACAATGGGAGAGGTCTGATGAAAGGAAGCTCAGAGATGATAAAGGCCAATGTCAAAGTACAGAAGAGACAGCAGCATGAGCAATTTTGAATGCAAATGAATCACTGTGGCATCCCCAAAGAGCCAAAAGGAAGGCATTTGAGTGGGTGCTCCTGCAATTCCTTGGGGTAGACCTGAGTTAGAGAAATATAATTGTATTGGAGGTTGGTGTGGCTTGGGGAAAGATAAACCACAAACTTCATTTTCTGCTACACTGCTATTCTGCTATTACTGAGTCCAAATAAAAGTTAAAAGTATTGTCAGACATTAAAGGTAAAAAAATTAAAGATACTGGATCTGTCTTTTCACTCTCTACCAGCAAGTCTATGCATTGTGTTGCTTCATCTTTCCAGTTCCAGAGTCTGACTTATCTTTTCATTTATGCCTCACAATTTATACTGCCATATAGGGAGATTTTTAAAAAGACAGTAATTAGTCTAAAGCTCTCGATCCATGTTGTTTACAAAAATATGCAAAAAATACTATTTGTTTATTTATTTATTTATTTATTTATTTATTTATTTATTTATTTATTTTGAGACAGAGAATTCTGCTCTTGCTGCCCAGGCTGGAGTGTGATGGCGTGATCTCGGCTCACTGCAACCTCTGCCTCCCAGGTTCAAGCAGTTCTCTTGCCTCAGCCTCCCAAGCAGCTGGGATTACGGGCATGAGCCACCATGCCCAGCTGACTTTGTATTTTTAATAGAGGTAGGTTTTCTCCCTGTTGGTCAGGCTGGTCTCGAACTTCCGACCTCAGGTGATCCGACCGCTTCAGTCTCCCAAAGTGCTGGGATTACAAGCGTGAGCCACTGCGCCCAGCCTCGTAAATATTTTTAAAGTTAGGTGCCACATTAGGCAGATTAAAAAAGGAGTGTTCCTGTGTTGAAAAAGAAGCAACATATATGGAAATGATAAACATGAAATTCAGGTTGGTGGTTACCTGAGGGAAGAAGAAAAGGGAATGGGATCTGGAAGGGATAAACCATGCTCTTTTGTATGCCTGAAATGTTGTGTAACAATAATTCAAATAAGTAAATGAAAATAGAGGCCTGGCACAGGAGTTCGTACCTGTAATCCCAGCACTTTGGGAGGCTGAGGCAGGAAAGATCACTTGAGTTCAGGAATTCAAGACTAGCCTAGGCAACACAGAAAAAACCTTTGTCTATTAAAAATTTTAAAAACTTGCCAGGTGTGGTGTTGCCTGCCTGTAGTCCCAACTAGTTAGGTGGCTGAGGTGGGAGGATCACTTGAGCCCAGGAAATGGAGGCTACAGTGAGCTATGGAGTCACGCCACTGCACTCCAGCTTGGGTGACACAGAAAGACTTGTCTCAAAAAAAAAGAAAAGAAAAGAAAAAAGAAAAATAGCAGAAGAAAATAGAAGCTTTAGTATTTCCTTGCTTCACCCTGAAGGATCACTTTGAATACTCCCTGTCCCCTGTACTTTATTTGGGACGTGGTATGAAGATACTAAAGGCTTGAACTTATAGTGACAGGAGAATTAAAGAATAAGAAATCAACTAGGGAGATATTTAAGTAGTGACTGAATATGGAGTTGTAAAGACTTGGAGATATTTGTATGATTTTGAGGTTTTTGGGAAAAAACTGTTCACTTTCCCATTCTGGAGTCCCCAGTCCACATTTTAGAACAATCTCTAAACCCCGTATGTGTTGCTAAATCAACTTTTCAGCTATCATTTAGGGATGCGAAATAAGTGTCATTTAATCAATATGCATTCCAACAAAGCTTTTCTAAGAATTTATTTGCCAGACATTGTATGTGCCAGACATGTCCTTAAAGACCAGATTGGTATTATAATACGATGATAATAGCTAATATTTATTGAGACCTTTACTAAGGCCTGCACTATGTGCTAAGCACTTTGCCTGCGTTGTCTTGTTAAATCCTCACAGTAGCCCTACGAAGGTGGTACTGTGGTTATCCCTAATGTATAGATGAAGAAATGGAAGCCTGCAGAGTCAGTTCATTAAAGTTAACTAGAGCTAGAACAAAGATCAGAATCCAGGATTTAGTGATTATAAAATCTTTGTACCGGTCAGGCGTGGTAGCTCACGCCTGTAATCCCAGCACTTTGGAAGGCCGAGGCGGGTGGATCATGAGGTCAGGAGAGTGAGACCATCCTGGCTAACACAGTGAAACCCTGTCTCTACTAAAAATACAAAAATAAATTAGCTGGGCATGGCGGTGGACGCCTGTAGTCCCAGCTACTGGGGAGTCTGAGGCAGGAGAATGGCATGAACCCGGGCGGGGGGAGCTTGCAGTGAGCCAAGATCGTGCCACTGCACTCCAGCCTGGGCGACAGAGCGAGACTCTGTCTCAAATAAAATAAAATAAAACAAAATAACATAAAATAAAATAAAATCTGTGTACCTCATCACTGGGATACACAACAAAAATCAATGGAAAAGTTTCTATGGTAATCTAGGAGAAATTATTAGCTTAGCTAGAGGATTCAATCAGTTTCAAAGAAAACAGATAACTGAACAGAATTTTAAAGGATAGGTGGCAAACAACATTCCAGAAAGAACTTTGACAGAAGCCTGAGAGAGTGTGATATATAAGCAGCTTTGTGTGTTTCAATGACTTATGCATTCATAGGTAGTGGCAGAGGTGGGTCTGGTGAGGTTGGTAGGAAGGAAACTAGGAAGGACAGCACATTCGGGAGGGAGGAGGGGTTGAAAAAGAAGTGTCAGCTGGGCGTGGTGGCTCACGCCTGTAATCCCAGCACTTTGGGAGGCTGAGGCTGGTGGATCACGAGGTCAGGAGATCGAGACCATCCTGGCCAACATGGTGAAACCCCGTCTCTACTAAAAATACAAAAATTAGCCGGGTGTGGTGGTGCATGCCTATAATCCCAGCTACTCAGGAGGCTGAGGCAGTAGAATCATTTGAACCCAGGAGGCGGAGATTGCAGTGAGCAGAGATGGTGCCACTGCACTCCAGCCTGGCAACAGAGTGAGGCGAGACTCCATCTCAAAAAAAAAAAAAAAAGAAAAAGAAAAAGAAAAAGAAGGTCTTCAATAATTCCTGAGTAACTCTAGAATGATCTATGTCAGGCTTCTCCAGGGGCACGACTTGTGTGTACCTTTTCAAAACTAGCTGAGGAAATGGACCACAGGTAGGATACACTCAACTATCAATAACTTAAGCAATTATTTGTTTAGAAAGACAATTACTTTTAAAATATATGTGATTTTTAACACTTTTCCAGAGCCATAAAGGACTTTACTTGAGACCAGTTGTGTTAATTAACCATGACATTAACAAACAACCAAATGTTAGTTGTCTAACATTGATAGTTTTTCTCAGAAGTGAGGTAAGTCAAACTTTTAAGCTGCAGATGTTACTTTTCTGGTGCAGAGATGGTATTATAGAAGTCTATATCTGGTACAATAATTTAATGTTCACACAGTAATACTATTAATCATCTTAGTTTACATTATTTGATATGGATATGTACATGAAAGAACATGAGTCTGACCATCAGGATACTTGGATTTTAAAATAATATTAACTATGCAATTTTTATTGTGATGTCATTTATTTATCTAAGGCTCAACTCATCTGTAAAGAGAGAGATTTGTAGTAGATGCACCCTAAAATTGTTTTTCTATGAAATTGGGTAACCTCTGGTCTTGACAAGTTTAAAATGTAGTTGAGTAATTTCAGTATATCCATAGGAAAATAGATGTAAAAGTATACAATTAACTTAAAAACAAACACTGTAAAAGGAAGAAAAATTCTGGTGATGTTAATTGGAAAGACCAAGATCAGACCACGAATAAGTAGAAGAGAGGTAAGTTTGGCAAGGCGCGGTGTCTCACGCCTGTAATCCCAGCACTTTGGGAGGCCGAGGTGGGCGGATCACAAGGTCAGGGGTTCGAGACCAGCCTGGTCAACATGGTGAAACCCCGTCTTTACTAAAAATACAAGCATTAGCTGGGCATGGTGGCAGGTGCCTGTAGTCCCAGCTACTCGGGAGGCTGAGGCTGGAGAATAGCTTGAACCCAGGAGGCAGAGGTTACAGTGAGCCGAAATCATGCCACTGCACTCCAGCCTGGGCGACAGAGAGAGACTCTGTCTGTCTCAAAAAAAAAAAAAAAGAAAGAAAGAAAGAAAAGAAGAAAAGAGCTAAGTTTGGAAATTAATTAAGAATAGTTAGAAATTCTTAGTAGGTAAAATCATGGATAGGATAAATATTTTGTTTATTTTCTCCTCCTCATAAAATAACTGATTATCCAAAAATACCAGTACATTTCTCCTTGCAGTCATATAATAATCATTTCATATTTTACCTTTTTGTGTAACAACTTAAACTCTTTCTAGAATACAGAGGCTATGTAAATTTTAGAATTGATTTTAATTGTACCAAAAGGGTGGTATTGGGAGATTACTGAAAAGATTATCAGAAATTATACATAATTGTGGGTTGTGTCACTATGGCAAACCACATACAGTGATACATGTATTGTATCACTAAGGTTACAATTATAAACACACTCTGACTCAAATTATTGCAAAACATTACCATATTTGGGTGAGGTTTCTAGAGGAAGAGAGCAACCAATTAATCAAGCAATATTTGCTGAGTATCCACTGTATACAAAATACTAATATAGGTGTTGCCAAGTAAACAAGAAAAAAGAACAGAAAAAAACAAAACCAGAAGTACTGCTGATGCAGCACGGGGTGGTGAATTGAATTTACAGGATGGGATAGTAATTGCCTTCATTAAGTTTTATTTGGTGGAGAGTGCCCAGACTTAAGAGGAAGAAAGAAAAATCTTGCAGTGGAAAGAACATGAAAATATAAAATAAGATGCCTAGGTTCCAATCCCAGCTTGGTCACTTAGGAGCTGTGCAATCTCCTTCCTTCCTTTCTTCCTTCCTTCCTTCCTTCCTTCCTTCCTTCCTTCCT